>NC_079520.1:26947326-27037326 GCF_003711565.1 Takifugu flavidus | reverse complement strand
TTTCTTTTCTATGCTTTTTTTTCTACTTAATCCGTCTTCTTATGACCATGAGGATTCAATGACAATGTGCATTAACCATGAAAACATCAGTTTTTTCTACAGT
Organism: Takifugu flavidus; assembly: GCF_003711565.1. Lineage (NCBI taxonomy): Eukaryota > Metazoa > Chordata > Actinopteri > Tetraodontiformes > Tetraodontidae > Takifugu > Takifugu flavidus. Next base: position 27,037,223 of record NC_079520.1, on the reverse strand, counting down.
GAAGGCAGGAAAATTGATTAGAAAGGATGTCATTCAAAACTGTGATCACTTGGGCCATTACAAGCGCCAAAGCTTTGAAATAAGCCTGGTATCGGCCTGATACCTTGTATCGATACTTGCCCATCTCTAGTAGAAATGAAATTGTTGTAGAACTGACCTGAGGGCTGGGGAGACAGGAGAGCCATGAATGCATCTGACAGTCCCACTTTGACTGGATGCTCTGTGGAATTGATCCTCGCCAGCTGCACAGGAACCTGAAAAATGACCGGTTCGGTGTGAATTATTCCCCTCACAGACACCGAAAGCTGAGATCAAACTGGAGCCTTTTACTGACGTCTTTGTAGTTGAAAACAATGGTTCCGTTGCTGTGAAGAACTGCCTGGAAAGTGAAGGATCCTTCATCCTCACGATCCTTCAGGTGCACGTTGTCCCACTGCACCACGAACAGATTACCTGAGCACAGCAAATGTAAAAATGACACTTTTCTATCATAAATGCGCCTTGATTGGGATAATAAAACGGCAGGGTGCTCCTGGACACACTCCCCGGGACTGACCATTGTCCAAGTACTTCACTGTTGAGTTCTTGGAGAAGCTTGGGTCAAAGTTGGCCATCAGGGGAGCGACGTACTGCGTGGCGGTCAGCATTTGGTGAGTGATCTCCCCCATGAAGATGAAGCCTGGGTCACACAGACGCACGCCTCAAGATTTCTGAAGTGTTTTACAACCGCAGATGGATGTGAGAGAATAAAGCTGAACAGTCGTGCCGGGTGGATCTTTAAGCGATTAAAACCATCCCAGCAGACTGAAAGTTAGGTTCCAGAATGTATTTTGTTTATTTGTTCTATTTCAGTTAGCATTTTGCTTCTCTTGAGTCGCCTGGTTTCTGATTGGTGCCACCTGTTCTTTACCAGAGCCTGCCGTCCTGTCGGATGGTGTCTGAGGTCCAGATGTTGCTGGATGATGTTGTCTGTTTTGTTAGTTCTTGCTTGTTGCCCAACTCACCTCCGGTGGCTATGATGATCTGTCTCAGGTAGTGTCCATAAAAGGGGAAATCAAAGGAAAGAGCAACTCTCTGGGGAAGCGAAAGACACATCAGACCACATTTGTGTACTGCTTCACATCGGTGAAGGTGCGTGTTCTTCTCACCGCTGCTTTCCGGTGCGTGTTGGACAGGATGTTGTGGATTTGGACTTGGCTCCTGTGCAGAGAGCTCAGATCCACCCACAGCTCATCGGTCCGATGATCTGTTGGGCCGAAGCTCTGCCATCTGTAGTACCGCTGGGAGTCCTCCTGAGGGCAAAAGTCCAAGGTTTTTAAATAAATATTCTCATCAGGGTTCATATTGTTCTCTCCAACTTTACACACCAAAGCTTTTAATGAGTGCTTTGTTCTTTTTCTTCAATACAACGTGATTCTGATGGTGATGGGAATCACAGCAAATCTGGCACGACCGTCAGCCGAGGAGAGGGTGTGTCTAGTCAGGAAAGTATGGACGACATTTTATTTTTGGGTCTTTAAGTATTCAGATGGGGGGGAACAACGACCAGAGACACATGTTACAGCTAATCCAATGTTTGAAGTGCTTATTAGAGCAAATTGCTTTGTACAGAATGAGGAGCCGCACATCTGGGATTTATTAGATCTGCGCTTGTCTCTGCGCGTCCACAGGGGGCGCTGTTTACACGCAGCCCGCGTCCTGCGCGGTTTGGACGGCAATATTAATTCACAGCACAGCTGAAGGTGACAGCGAGGGATGGTTCCGCTCGGCAGTGAGGGTTCAGAAAGTGGAGCAGTTAAATGCAGCGCTCTCACTGCTTCTTTGGCTGCTCCACATACAGCAAGTGACCCACTTCCACCCCCCACTCCAAACTCCGCTGCCTCTCACCAACTGGTGTTTTCTGGTGGAGGGGAAGGAAACATTCTTTCCTCCCTTAGCTGGCTGGTTTGCTTGTGTCGTGAGAAGGTCATCTTGAAGAAATGCAAGAAAAAAACAACAATGGTGCAGCAGGGCCACTGAGAGCAACTACAAGGACGTCCAACCTGAATCAGAACTTGGGGGACCAGAATCGTCTAATTCAAAGGTATCTTCCACATTCCCGGCAACCCCTCCCCCCCAGACGTTTTCTGGAACAGTTCTAAAGTCCGTTCATCAAGCAGACGAACGCAACATATCGGAAAATGTTTGGAGGGTCGTGGAAAATGGGATCAGATGTGACGGATGGTGGCAGCTGATCAGGGATCCTCCTGATGTCATCTGAGTGATTCACCCAGGAGGATTCGGACACGGGCAGGACCGCAGCCTGTTTCCAATTTGACTCGCAGAGAGGGGAAAAATGCACAAAGCTTTTTATTTGGGCTGAATTTTATTGAGGCCGATTGCAGTGAATAAAGAGAGAACCAGTCGTAAAATAGAAATACACCACAGCAGGCAGACCCGAAAGGTTCGTTCCCACCACCTCTCTGGACCGGGGACGGGGACGGGGGGGCGTCTGATGAGCTTACCACCACACGTGTCATGTTGTCAGTGGCACTGCCGAGATCCAGCTCCCGTCCCGGGTCCGCCTGTGCATCTCGGACGGCTCTGCGTCTGCCTGGAGGCCGCTGGTTCCCTGCGGTTCTGTAAAAGCTGGACGGATCCCCGTCCGTGCCTCTAGGTGCATCTAGAGCAAAACAAGAGTCACGGTCAGCACACATGGTTCTGGTATGTCCAGCCATCCAGAAGGAGCAGAACCCTGCGGAGGAGGGGGATTCTTTTTTCTTTTCCTTTATCTGTCCTTTGCTTGTTTTTGTCCACATGTGGGCAGTAAATGCTCAATTGGATCCATTTCAGAAGGTTTGAAAGTAGTTTAATTAATAAAACCTGTTGGGGACAGTGGTCTTAACGGTTCCCAGGAGCTTTTGGGACCTAGTTTGTGCTTTTGTTGTTATATAGCAAATAGGAGCGTCTGTGTATCTGCTCAGCAGATCACATGCCACTTGGCCTGAGGACAGTATTTCCTTCTCCTTTTGGAGGGTAAACTGATCCTTGAGTCACTGTCCGTGTCGAGAGTTGCAGGATCAGCAGAAGCTGCCGCTCGTTTTCCCCGACTTCAGTTTGCGGTCCAGATCAACACAGGTGAACTGCGTTTAGAGGGATTTTCCCAACATTGGCTGCAGAACTCAAACCCCCGCAAAGATGTCTCCAGTTTGGTGCCAAGAGCTGCAGCCCCTCCACCCCCTCAGCCACATGTGTGGGGGCCGGGCCACGGACTAGCTTAGCATTCAGGTCAGAGACTGAAGAAGGCCTAATAAAAATGACCCATAATAGGATCAAAGTGGTGTCATTTATGGGATGAATGCAGTGATATTAATACTGTAATAATGCTGTAATAATTACAATTTAAAAAATAAATACAATTTTAGGTTAAAAAAATGGGAGAATTTGTAGATTTTACTGTATGTAGGACAAGATAAAGAAGATGCTTCTTCTTGGTCTCGGGTTTAATGGAAATTACATCCTCGGCGTGAATGCTAATGGGGTCAGATACTCGGCGGGAGGACGAGTAACTGGAAAATGAGCTGAGCATCGTTGTCTACTCTGCCCAGCGAGTGCTTGTTTTGACTCTGGACTCCAGAAACCTGCAGAGCAGTTTGAAATTGGCGTCCGAGCTGGGTTAGACCTCCTCCGTATGTGGTCTGGCAGAACCTGGACTGGGAACGCACCAGTAAGAGTCGGATGGATTAGCCGGTTTAGCACCATCGTGCTGCTTCCGCCTGAATTAAATGCATATAAATGGTTCTGGCAGTAAATTAGGAAAGGTGTTGATTTGCAGCATGGCTTCCTGCTGTTAAATCCAACCAGTGCCAGGACTCTGGGCTTATTTCTGCACCCCCTTACATGCACAAAAATATATATAAACCCTTTTGTTTGGCCCTTTTTTGGTGCCCACCACGTCACATGTGACTGTGGTGGGCGTCGCATAGATCTAGGACACGTTAGGAAGAGGCACCGTGTGTTTTTGAACGCTTCTCTCCAGTCCTGCTGGAAAACAAATCGCTTTTACGAGATTCCCACTGGATTCCCACAGCTTTGACAGGAAGACCACCGAAGGCCTCTCGTGTGAGAAGTGGCGACACCTAGTGGTAGATCACGGGAACTGAACACTCATCAACTCTCAAAAATCTCGGTGCTTTTCGCACACTGGGGGGGGTCATCGATCTGCACACGCACCATCCGTCAGTGCAGTTTGTCAGATTTAGATCACCTCTGGCTTCTGTCGTCTGTTTGAGGTGGCTGGAGACACATTTCCAGCATCTGTCCTGTCCATAGTTTGGACAGCGTGTTGGAGAGGAGCTCCACACAAGGAGGTCATCACACGTTCGCAGCCACCTGTGAGTGTTTCTAATGCCGTAAACATTTACACACTGAGTGGGAATTGAATTATGCTGAACTTGGAATTGTCCTGGTTGGTGTCCTGGGTTCTCCTCCGCAGTGCTGGGAGGAACCGGGATCGCAGGAGAGGCCGGAGAAACTGGAGCAGCGCTGATTGTCAAAGGAGGTGCGACAGCATAAGAACGGGGCTGGCTAAAAATAAAGCATCTCTAAGGGGAGCAAAAATACATACATGCACGCTCACAGGATGGGCTCGGGATCTGCAGCCTCGCGGATGCAGAACCTTTTTTTTTTCCTTCTATTTGTTTCGGACACAGATGAGATTCAGCTGCTGACTTCCGACCTTTACTGGGACTCTTTGAACACACATCCCTAAAACAATGACCTCACCTGAGTCCTGACTGACAGGTATATTCACACATGCGGGTCCACTCAGAAAGTCCCCAAAAAAACCAAGGAAGGAGTTTTTAACAAGCGATCGGGTCAGATTGGGAGGGAAATAAAGGTGGAAATAAGTGTGTGGATAAGTGTGTGAACCCTGTGTGTGTGTGCGCTGTGGTTCTTACCTTCCTTCTCTCCCGTCCCAACTCCCCCCAGCTCAGCCTGGGGGAGACAGATGAGGAGTAAAAGCCACAAAGGAGCCACCCAAAGCCCCATGTCCAGCTCGCTCTTCTCCCACCTTCCCCAGCTCTTCCTCACTCCCGTCTTCCTCTGCTTCGCCCCCCTTGCTGCCCCTCTCGCTCTGCGGGTGCACGGGGCACTTCGCTGCTCCTCTCCCCTCTTTGCTCTCCCACACGGATGTTTTTCTCCTCACCTCGAGGTTCTCGCTCGCTCCCTCTTTGCTCCTCAGTGGATTTGGGGCGACGGCTCCATGGCGGGAAAAGTGGTTGCAGACAGAAATCTTCTTTCCTCCACCTTTATTGTCATACCATCATCTTCTCCTCCGTCAAACAGCTGCTCCCCTCCTCCTCCTCCTCCTCTCCTCCTCCTCCTCCTCCGGGTCTCCTTTTGTTTGCCTCTGCGGTTCCTAGCAGACTTGTGTAGTTTTGCAGGGCTCCGACAGAGAGGAACTACTATATTGATATAGTTCTACTTTTTTTTTTCTTTTCCAAAGACACTAAACGGGGAGGCTGCGTTCAGGAGGAGCGTGTCTCCCCCATGTGGAACCAGGAGGGATTCTGGCTCTCATGTGTTCAGAGGCTGATTTTAAGATTCTTTTATATGTAAAGTGTCTCTCCCTTCCCAGTAAAACAGGATGAAGTTTGAGGAAGACAGAAAGAGGAAGACAGGAAGTTTAGAAATCTGCTTCAGTGATTCAGTTCATTTTACAATGGTAGTTGTTTTTTTGCACATTTGTGCCCAGTCAGCATTTTTGCTGCCTTTTGAATCTGGACCCTGGAGGAGCTGGTTTTGGTGGTTCACCCTGTTTTTCCCACCGTACTGCAGATGTTAAATGATGAAACAGTTTAAATCGGGTTCCAATTGATGGCAGCCGCGTGCACCAGGGGTCATTTCTGCCGCACTAATGATTTTCATGCGGTTTCTGCTGATGGGGACTGAGGGCTGACCCCTGCTCCAGATCCTCTTTTAAACTGGGTATGGAGACAACACAAGGCTGTTTCCCATTACAGGCGCGCTCCTCTGCTTTAATTGGAAACAGTTTTTGGGGAAATGGGTCAGTGGTGGCGCGCCGGAGTTCAAAGATCAGACTTGATGTGTCACGAACCAGATGAGAACCCAAATGCGACACACGAGTTTGGCTGAACACCGCTTTATTGTCAGAAACAGACAACAGACAGGATTCTGTGCTGTGACAGAGCCCCCCCCCTCAAGGGATGGCCCCCTGGGGAAGGGGGCGGGGTCAGAACTCCTGTGACCCTGACGACTTCAACCCACAGTCCTCGTTCTCCGCCTCCAGGCCTGGTTCGGGCCTCTGAGGTCTGGCACGACCTACTCTCCTGGGTCATGAAGGCTAATCTGGGTGTCTGGTGTACAAGTCCCCAATTAGCTCCTTGTCCAGGATGTGACGTGCTGGTACCCAGGACCTCTCCTCAGGTCCATAACCCTCCCAATCAACCAGGTATTGGAGACCCCTGCCGCGGGGTCTGGAGCGCAGGAGCCTACTGACTGTGTATGCCAAGCCCCCATCCACTAGCAGCGGAGGAGGTGGGGCCGGGTGATCTGGGACCAAGGGGCTCTCGTGGGCAGGCTTAATCCTAGAAACGTGGAAGGTGGGGTGCACGCACATTGACCGGGGAAGCTGGAGTCTGACTGCCGCCGGGCTGATGACTCTGACGATGGAAAATGGTCCCACGAACCGCGGGGCCATCTTCCTGGAATCACCCCGAAGAGGCAGGTCCCCGGGTCGATAGCCAAACGCGTTTTCTCACTCTGTATCTGGGGGCCGGGGTCTGGTGCCGGTTGGCCGCTGCCTCGTACTGGGCACCCGCCCTCAGAAGATTGGCCCGAGCCTGGGGCCACATCCGCCTACAGCGGTGGGCATAAGCTGCTGCAGAGGGACAAGACGCTTCGCCTGCTTGAGCCGGGAACAGAGGGGGTTGATATCCAAAAACACACTGGAACGGCGACATTCCCATTGCCGAACTGATCAGGGAGTTGTGGGCATACTTGACCCAGCCCAGAAAGGTCGACCATGTGGCTGGGTCCCGTGTTGCCATGCACCGGAGGGCCATCTCCAGGTCCTGGTTAATCCTTTCCGCCTGGCCGTTGGTCTGCAGGTGGAATCCTGAGGACAGACTGGCGGTGGCTCCCAGGTGCCCGCAGAACTCTTTCCAGAAGACAGAGGAAAATTGAGGGCCCCTGTCTGACACCACACTCTCCGGTAGGCCGTGAAGCCGAAAGACGTGCTGGATCACAAGTTGGGCAGTCTCCTTTGCCGACGGCAGCTTAGGCAGGGGCACGAAGTGAGCCATTTTGCTGAATCTGTCGATGATGGTCAGAATGACAGTGTTCCCCGCAGACTGGGGCAGCCCGGTGACGAAGTCCAGGGCGATGTGTGTCCAGGGTCGACGCGGAACCGGCAGAGGTTGCAGTATCCCGGCAGGTGCTCGGTGTGGTTGTTTCTGCTGGTTGCAGACGGGGCAGGCGTTGACGAACTCCTGGACATCCTCCCTCAGGGACGGCCACCAAAACCTCTGCCTCAGCAGACCCGCCGTCCGACGTGCTTCAGGGTGGCTGGCCAGCCCGACGCGTGTGCCCACTCCAGGACCTCTGCCCTGAGAGAGTCAGGAACGAAGAGCCGGTCGTTGGGGCAGGTGCTAGGTCCAGGTTGATTGGCAGCCGCCCTCCGGACTCTCTCCTCGATTCCCCAGGTTACTGCTGCCACGATACACGGGGAGGGGAGAATGTTCTCCGGGGTCCTCACAGGGCCTTTGTCCTCCTTCCCTGCGAACTGTCAAGAGAGGGCGTCTGCCTTGCCGTTGTGGGACCCTGGGCGGTAGGAAAGGGTAAAGTCAAACCGAGTGAAAAACAGTGACCACCGAGCCTGCCGGGAGTTCAGCCTCTTGGCTGTTCGAATGTATTCCAGGTTGCGGTGGTCTGTCCACATGATGAAAGGCAGCGTAGCACCCTCCAGCCAGTGCCGCCATTCCTCCAGTGCCAACTTGACGGCGTGCAGCTCCCGATTTCCCACGTCGTAATTCCTTTCCGCTGGCGTCAAGCGTCGGGAGAAGAATGCGCACGGGTTCAGCTTCTGGTCCTCCTGAGCCCTCTGTGACAGCACCACTCCCACTCCCGTATCGGAGGCGTCCACCTCGACCACGAACTGGCGGTTAGGGTCTGGCAGTTGCAGGATGGGGGCAATGATGAATCCAAGGAAGGACATTGATGGGGTGTGAAACTGGCACTTCTCAGCTTTTACAAACAGCTGATTGTCCAGTAGCCGCTGCAGTACTGCCCGCACATGTTGCACGTGATCCTTGAGTCCTTTAGAAAAGATTAAGATGTCGTCCAGGTAGACAAAGACAAACTGGTCTAACATGTCCCAAAGAACATCATTAACTAAGGCCTGAAAGACGGCCGGTGCGTTGGTTAATCCAAAGGGCATTACCAGGTACTCGTAGTGGCCAGCCGGGGTGTTGAACGCCGTCTTCCACTCGTCTCCCTCCCGTATGCGAACCAAGTGGTAGGCGTTCCGTAAATCCAATTTTGTGAAGACAGTGGCCCCCTGGAGCAGTTCAAAGGCGGAGGCGAGAGGACAGAGGCACGGTAGGCAGGTTCTTCACGGTAATGTCGTTGACGGCCCCGGTAGTCGATGCAGGGTCGCAGAGACTTATCTTTTTTCGCCTGGGAGGAGGTCACTCGCGCAGTTGTACAGTCGGTGCGGTGGAAGGGAGGTCGCCCGGGCCTTGCTGAACACCTCGGCGAGGTCGTGGTACTGCTCTGGAACCCTGGCCAGATCCGGGGGCGTGACGTCAGGCGGCGAGGTCCCCCTCCGGACTGGCGCTGGCGCCAGGCAGGACCGATGACACTCAGCTCCCCACCCCAGGATCTTCCCTGTCTCCCAGTCGAGTTGCGTGTTGTGACGGTGGAGCCACGGGTAGCCCAGGACCAAGGGAAAGTGCGCTCCCTCCAGGATGTGGAAGTATATTTCCTCCCGGTGGTTGCCCTGCAGCAGCATTGTCACTGGGCCTGTCCGGTGACAGATGTTCCCCAGGTGATGCCCATCCAACGCTTGGGCTGGGATGACGGACGCCAGTGGTTCGTATCCAAGGCCCAGCTGCCAAACCACCTCTCCGCCGATCAAGCAGGCATCGGCACCAGAATCAACGAGGGCAGCTAGGTCCTGTGGTCCCCCGGGAAGTAAGAAGCAAGCCTGGAGTGAAATACGGGGTTGTCAAGGGGAAGCAGAAATAGGACTCATCAGTATTCCCCCAGTTACTGGTGAGTCTGGGCTTTTACTGGACAGGTTGCCACGAAATGTCCTAATCCACCACAGTAGAGGCACAGGTTGAACTGATGCCACCGCCTGCGCTCCTCCCCTGTGAGCAACGTGCGGCCAAGCTGCATGGGTTCCTCTTCCCTGGAAGACGCTGCAGGCTGAGGAGGAACTCCCGTCGAGAGCTCGCCTGCCTCCGCGAAGTGTCGCCGCGGAGCTCTCTCCCGCAGACGAGCCTGAACCCTCAGGTCCACCCGGGTTGCTAAGTCAATGGCCCCATCCAGCGAGCTGGGGACGTCGTAGGCCACCATTGCGTCCTTAATGTGGGCTGCTAATCTGTGCAGGAAAGTGTCCACTAATGCGGCAGGGCTCCACTGGCTCCAGCTGGCCAGGGTGCGGAAGTCAATAGAGTAATCCGACACAGACCTCTCTCCCTGGTGGAGCGCCAGCAGTCGACGTCCTGCAGAGGACCGGGAGTTCCCTTGCCCGAACACATTGCGGAGCTCGGAAGCAAAAGCGGAGAAAGTGGAGCAGGCCTCTGATTGACGCTCACACTCGGCCTTTCCCCAGAGCCATGCCCGTCCTGTGAGATGTGTAATGGTGTACGCTACCTTGGCTACCTCAGTAGTGAACGTGCGGGGCTGCAGGGAAAACAGCAGGGAGCAATTCACCACGAAGGCGTCGCAGGACTCCGGATTACCCTCATAGCGCTCGGGTTCGCCAACCCGAGGTTCGGGCCCTGCTGCGGAATTACAGGAGTTTACAGGAGCGTTTAAGGAATGTTGTTAAGAAAGAGGAACATGTGAATGTTTTACAAAAGTGTTGCTTACAACTGAAACCAGTACTCTGATGTATCCTGTTCCTTAAAGATGAGTTGTAAGGATAAAGGAAGTTGTAAAGATGGGAGAAGTAGATAGAAGGCAAGGAATCGTGAGGTCCTGTTTGACATAAATCTTGTGTGCACCAAATAAAAGAGGCGAGCGAGCAGCAGAGGAGCAGAGTTGACAGACTAAGCTTGAACTGCTGCTCGGCTCTCCCTTCCAAGGACTCCAGTTGTTTGTGTGGTTTGTGTACTCACTCACCGTTGGTTCTTTTATTAAACTCAGCACAAGACATAGTAAAATGTGTTTCCATGGTTACATAGTTTGCATCAGCTCAGGTGCACAGCCTTGAGAGCCCCAACCCAAGCAGATATCACAGTTATTCTGTTCTCTTCACAAACACGCTCACAAAATTTTACCCAGTTGATTCTTCTCACATTATCCATGAAACTACTCTACTTTCATTAAAATAGCTATAGCATAAAATGCAATTCGCGATATTTTACAACAGAACCCAAATGCGACACACGAGTTTGGCTGAACACCGCTTTATTGTCAGAAACAGACAACAGACAGGATTCACCGGGGAGCGAGCAAAACAGAATCTTCAGGAACAGGCAAGGTCGGAACCTGGAAGGCAGGCAGGCAAACAGGAATACGCTGGAAAGTCATCTGAACACGAATAACGATCTGGCAGGGAGCAGGTGTGCCTCTGGGGATTAAGAAGGGGGCTCATTAGTGTCCAGATTCAAAACAGGTGTGCGGGGCGAAGTGACTCACGGGCATGATTGCCCGCAGCTGTGACATGATGTGCGTATTTAATGAGGTGGGATGTTTACATCTGCACCAGTCAAACCGGAACCAGTTCTCATGATTCATTTCGGGAGCGTCGCTCACGTTGAGATCACAGCTGAGCCGATGGATTTAAACAGAACCCAGTTGTAACGCGCGCTCACATCTGTCTCCCTCAACAATTAGGCTACACTGAACGTAGCGTAACAAGGTGAATGCCAAGAGTCAGGGTGACCTAATCATTCCAGAGCAATGAGATATGTGAGCAGAGTTCCCTGTGGCTGACAGCAGCTTTCTGGGAAGCATTGCTGCCACTGTCGCTAAAATTCTCCGACCGTTGACTGAAATGCTCCCAGGATTGCTTTGAAAATGGATTTTTTTCCCTCAAAGTGTGCTAGGTTGTTTAACTTTTAGATAAAACTCTCTGCATTCCCGCCACGGCAGGGCTTGCTATCGTTAGCATCCAGTGTTTTCTCTCTGGATAATTGTCAGGCATTTACATATTCTTGGTGGCAGACAGCACAGATAGGTAAAGCAGATGTCTCAGCTGCTTAAATCCTTATCAACGCAGGCTAGCGCAGGCTAATGACATAATTGGCGCTCTATTATGGGGCACAATAGCAACAACCGGATCAATTAGCGACACGTAAATATGAATTAGCAGGAGTTTGTTCACCGAGCAGGTTTGTTGAGACATGCAATTTTCTCATTTTAATTAGAAATACGTTGGAATTTGTAACCAAGCACCTCCAAACATGCTTTCCTGTTCTAAATTTGTGCTGAAAGCAAACGATCCCCCCCTTTAATGACGTTCGTAATGCTGTGCTCACTAACAAAAACATGGGGCAGGGTGGTGTTTGTCCATTGTAATGGACCTTGACTCCCCGCTGGGATTCCTGAATGGAGCTCCAACGTCACACCACCAAAACACCCTGGCCAGCGCAGGGATGGATGAGCGATTAGCGGCGAGGGCCAGGGGTCAAATGCGTATTCAGCGCAATAAATGGCTAAATGTTGACAATCTTTGCCTGATTTTATACACGATCCATTGGGAGCCACTGGGGCTTATCAGCAGCATCTGTGGATGCAGCTGTTTTCAATAATGATTCAAAAAATCCAGATAAACAATGAGCGGATCAGTAAGTGGAGGACAAGCAGAGCTTAAGCTATTTATAGATCAGCATAAAGAGTTTAAAGTATAAAGAGAAAAGGAGATGTCCACCTTTTGCTCAGCACCAAAAAGGTCATTAATCTTTTAGCATTCGCCAACCAACCTGATGTGAGAAACAGCTGGAAATGTGTGAACGTCCAACAGCAGGTTTCAGCTATCCGCCCGGTCTCGGTTTTAAGATGAAACCGCCTGGAGTCGGGCTGCTGTTGCAACGTTAAAGGGAGCCGACTGTGAACATCTGGATGTGAGTGTCCGTCCGTCCTCCCACTCATTTATTCTGCAGCAGACGTCATAGCTGCACTGATTTCCTGGTGTGAAGTGACTAAACCACAAATGAAAGTAAAGAAGCGAGCAAAAATGAATGTTTCCCTCAAGCAAGCAGCACCCCAATCCCCCCCCCCCCCCCCCCAGGACTAATAGCTGATGGTAATTACATTTAATGAGATCATGGGGTCGTCTGCAGGGTGCAGCTCTGCTAATTGTTCTCAGCGTGGGGTCTGAAGTGGGATAGGGCAGGGGGCAGCGGGGCCAGGAGTGAGGGGGGGGCCTTCGTGGCCCTACCTGTCACTCAGTGGGGGGTGAAACGTGTCGTGCACTTGTCTGCCTTTGTCCCCCCTCAGTTGTTTGTCTGGGAGAGACAAAGCCGGCAGAGGTGATGCCCGTCTCTGCTCCATTGTGTCAGACCCTCACGCCTGTCCGCCGGCCCCTTATCTGCCCTCCTCTCTGCTCCACCACTGCTCGTTCTGCCACTATTTTCTGGCTGCAGGGGGTAATTTAGTTAATCTGTTAACAACTAATTGTCCCCTCCTACCCTATTGCTTGAATAAACAGAATGTTGGTGGGGGGAGTCGGGGCCCCCCTGCGCTATAAAAGGCAGGGTGAAAAGGCAGGCAGCCACCATCGCTGCCTGGATCCTGGCAGTCCTGGATCACTTTTCCTCTCTTCAGCCAGCGCGACTCTTCATGTCCGAGATGTCTGGGAAGCGGTCCCTGCTCTTCCTGTGTTTCTGCGTCTCCGTGGCTGAAGCTCATATTTGGGCCTGGATGCTCAACATGCCCCACCGCCCTCCTAAAGATGGCGTGAGGTCCCCCAGGGAACACCCCCCTGTAGCTAGAGCAGCCACGGTAAGACATCACTGGATTCTAACTCATAACTTTGAAGCTTCTAGGGAAAAACGTAATGGCGAAAACGCCGAAAAATCGCTGACTCGGTGCATTTTTGCCACCGGCGCCAGTTTAAGATTTCCCATTTTTTTCCTCTGTAGGCTGTGTGTGACCAGGAAAGGGCCTGTGGACGGGGTTTCTCGTGCGATAGACACTTTGGTGTGTGTGTTCCTCAGCGAGGGGAGGGCCACTACTGTCGGAGGGATGCCCAGTGCGTACGTGGCCTCCGCTGCATGTTCGGGAAGTGCCACCGCAGCATTCCCAGTGGACAGGAAGGTAAAAACGCACAACCCGACAGGGCTGGGAAATGAACGCGCCTCCAAAACGATCTGTCCCGCGTGCAGGTGCCAGATGTAAAGTGGACAGGGATTGCCTCTCATCCATGTGCTGCGCTCGGCACCACGGTGAGCGGGTGTGCAAGAGGCGCCTGGTTCGCGGCGCCGGCTGCTACATTCCCGACGGCGGCCTGGCGTTCAGCATAAACCAGATTTGCCCGTGCGATGAGGGGCTGCTGTGTCGTGAAGACAGCGCCCCACACAGGAGAGAGTGAGTATAACAACCTGCTGATATGAGTTCCTGTGCAGGAGCCGGAGATCTAGTCTATGCTGGATTTAAAATCTGGAGGTTAAATACTTCCTGGTAGCCGTGAGTCTCATCAAATTTGTTTTCCTTGCAGGAGAGATTTTATTTATCAGCCAGAATGGAAAACCTGGACCTGCCAAGCGCCCACGCCTTGACTGCACCATCACTATCAAAGCTATTTATCTTGTAAATAGGTTGTATATGATTGTACATTAGAAAAATATGTATTAAATGTATAAATATGTATTTAAATGAGCACTACTTCTTGCCTCTTTCAACAATGCTGTGTTTTACCTGTGGGTCTTTGTTTGCTGTCTGTATGAAGCTGTTTTTAAAATGATAAATAAAACTGACCAAAAGAAGGAGGGCTGCCAACCTTGATGATTTTTTTTTGTTCAACAATATCGGCCTTAACAATATGAGAATTTTTTGCTCTTTAAATACTCGTTTCATCCAGACCGGACCAACACCAACGCACAAACTCTGGGCGGGGGCAGGTTACTTTGAGGTTACATAACATGGTGGAACGGTGCAGCTCCCGACCGTCCAGACGCTGTAACGTTAGCTGTCTCTTGACCGGTTCTTAGATTGGTATCATCTCCCAGACTGCTCATTACAAGTTCCCCATTCAGCTCATTGACATGCTAATGCCTCGGCGCTCTGCCCCTTAGGTCACTGGGTTGCTTAAAGGACGTTAGTGTCTAACAACTTTGCTCTCATTTTACAGCTCCTAAGTCCCGGAAAGGATGTTTGTGACCATGGGAACGGAAAAAAAGCCCTCATTCTCCAATGATTGGTGTTATTTAACCTGCAACCTCATCTTCACTCACACAAAATAGCTGTTAGCTGAAGAGTAAGAGAGCATTCTTAGCGTTCAGCTTAATCACTGGTTAAGCCAATAAAACCCACGTGAGCACACCAGTGGACACTGGGAACGTGCTCACTATTCTCAGGGCTGCTATCACACTTGATGCTAATTCATCTATTTACAGCTCTTTAAAAAAGTTTAAATTAGCCCAGTTGATTGGGAAATTGGATCAATGACACAATAACCAGTCTCTTCTTGTCATTTTTTATGTCGTTTTGGGTTGGATGTTTCAAAAACAAGCTAAGCTAATGGGCAGCCACTGCCTTTTAAAGGGAATCTGTGATATGAGGAGAAGACAACCTTAATTGTCCTTCAGCAGCACATGATTGTTCAATCAAACTTTGTGATCTGCAGAAAGGTAACTTTGTGAGTTCTAATCCCTGCAGGCTGCTGTCATTTGAAAGTCAATGTCTGAGCAGCACAGGGATCTTTTGTGGGCAGCTCCACAATAGAGCTCTTAAACCAACCCTGTCGGGGGAAAAACTGCAGGCCAACAAACGGCTCCTCACTCTTACCCGTGACGGTATAAAACCTGCCGGGTTCGTCCAAACCGCGGTCGGAACAACAGCGCTGGTGGACTGGTAAAGAGCCACCATGATCCTCTGACTGCTCTGGGTATTCCTGACCTTCTACTAGCAGTGCTGCAGCATGGTGCCTGCCGGGGCTTTCCTACTGTTCCTGCCTATTGCGTGGACCTGCCCCCCTCAGAAAGCAGGTAGCATCGGACGCGTTAGCCTCCAACTCTTGATGCTGACGCACAATCTGGATGGAATGAATCCGAAGAGGTTGCGGTTGTGTTTCCCTTTCAGATTACGTCATGGTGTCGTGTTTCCCCAATGCCATCATCGCCAACGTCCCGGAGTGTCCCTACGGGTGGGAGATTGACCAGCTGTCCCTCGGTGGCGTCTGCTACACTGGGATTCACAGCCAGGGCTACTATCGCTTCATCATCTCTGACCTGACGCCCAAAAACCACTCGTACTGTGGCACGCTGTCTGAGGTGAGACGTTCAGGTTCAGTGTATGTTCAAGGTGAAGATTTAAGGTTCTGGTTCAACTAGTCCATCTTAAATATTCGTCCCTCGGGGATTCTCCTCAGTTCATGCCCGGCAAAGACCCCAAGTACATCTTCTTTAACTCCATTGTGTCCAACGACACTTTGCTAACGGTGAGACACCAGCCGGTCAACTACACCTTCAGCTGCGTGTACCGAGCGGCCTACCTGGTGAACCACGCCGTCTTCAGCCAAAGGTAAGCGTCTGTCGAGGGCGCCAGCTGCCCACTGTGACCGCGCAGAACCTGCGTCCACTCTAACCCGATGACCTGCAGCGTTTTTACTAAACCCTCTGCTTCTTCTAGAGTGGCTACAGTTTACGTCAACAATGGCAGTTTAGGGACGTTTAAGTCACAGTTGTCTATGAACGTGTTCACGGTGAGTAGCTGGAGCGGCGCCGCCTCTCCAGCGGAAGTCTTTTTTTGAGTGTTTGATGCAACGCGTCTCCAAAAACTGGAACAAATAACATATTTTGTAGAATTCCAAGTTTCTCTATGCCAAAGATGCTCCGTACGTCATCGACACTTCTGAAATCGGCTCTGAAGTTTTCATTGGTATCGAGGCAAAAGGTCTGAGTAACAGGTACAACCGGAAAATAAACCTAAATTATTAGTTACAGCTGAATTGTTTATTTCTAACGGGCCCCTTCGCCATAATGTGATTTGTCTCAGATTTAAAGTTGTAATAAACAACTGCTGGGCGACTCCAACGCCATATTCTACAGACAACAAGAGGTGGAGTCTGATCATTAACAGGTACGACATGAAGGGTTAAGCCAAGTGGGCATCAACCCAGTCTGAGGTCCACTGTTAGACTAAACTTAAGGTAGACCCTGACAAAGTGGGTAAAGATCCAGCTGTGGATGATGGCAGAGCAGGGCCAGAAAGGGTTAAGAGGACAAAGACGGATGGGTCGACTCTTATCTTTGTCTCCCATCAGCTGCTCCTCCGACAGCACTGTGACCATCTTTGAAAACGGCAAAGACAGCCGCTCCACCTTTAAGTTCCACTCCTTCCGCTTCCAGCGGCTGGAGAAGGTGTCGACGGTGTGGCTGCACTGCGAGGTCCAGGTTTGTGACGGAGACAGGCTTGTCTGCCAGCCAGTGAGTATCCTCTCTCAGTTCTAACACAACTGACGGCTAAAATACTGTAATTGTGCTAATCGGCTTTAATGAGTGGTCGTTAAATTGACGTGCTTCTGCACTTTGTCCTTGATAATTGCGGTGTCCAGGCTCCTTGCTCTTTCAGGAGTCTGTCGACGGAAGCAGGGGGCAGTGGGGGCATCCTTACATCTGAGTTCCACATTAAAGGTGCCCCTTTAGAGATGTTTCAAATCCGCTTTTATTTTAAATGCAGATTTAATTTTGTGTTCATGTTTCTGTGTTGAAGGAAGCAGCAATAATGGACACGCTAAAGGTAATTACAGTCAGTAACAGCCGCTACGCTCAGTTTATCTCGTCCTAAAACATCTTTTCTTTTCCTTTACAGCAACATCACTCCTCATCCCAACAGTCATCCTGGTAAACACGTGCTGGGACTTATTAACCGTGTCAAGAACGTAGTTTTCAGCAGCTGGTTTGCACAAAAACACGAGAAGACGGATGGAAGCGTCTGACATGCTCGAATGTTATGTTATTAACACGTTTATTCAAGTTCTCATGTCTTCTTTTGAACATTAACTTTAAAAATGAATTACATTACATATTTGACCTGTCCAATAAAGATTAATCAAATATCTTCATGTTTTCAATAAATACAAAAAAAACTTAATTAACTACGACAATTAGCAGGAAATTCAGGGATGTGTAGAGAATGTATGAATGTGAAACAGTGACATTTTAAAACATTAATTCATATTAATTTTGCAAGTAAAAGTACTGTTTTGTTTCAAACCACCCTGAAATTAGGATCAGAATCTGTTTCATAATAAATAAAAAAAGGCTAAATTCTGTTGTTACTGAGGTGGGGTTTTGTTTTTATGGACTGACTCATTTAGGTCAGAGCAAACTTTCTTCAATATGACTTTACGATATTTATATTTAATTGAAATAAAAACGCACTGAATTGCAAAGAGATTTGTGAAAAAGAATCCATTAAAATCACATATTTATCTGACTGAAATGGACCAGATCAGAATGTGGATCTCCCTTCTGGCCTTTCTGCATTGGCCAAAACCTCCTCAAACCAGTAGGTGGCGCTTTATGTGGCCCTGACTGTCTGTAACCCACCCACAGGGCTCCACGCTCACTGGATCAGCGCGTGGAGCCCTATGTTTGTTGAAAATTATCACGTTTTGTTCAGTTTTCCTTTAGTTTCTTCAGAATTCAGATAAATACGATGAAAAAAGATGATGATGATGATGATGATGATGATGACTCTAAATTTGCACTTTAGTCATACTGGTGTCCATGATATAGGCCTTGGTGAGGCCCTTGTGGGTTGTTTTCTTTGGACCTTCGGCCATTCCGGGTATCTTCAGAAGATCGCAGGTGAAAGAAAAAATCAGCACTAAGTCGATGTTGCTTTAAAAAGAATGAGACATAAGGTGTTCTGTTGGAGGAGCCCTGATGTACCTCTGGTGGTAGTTTTTGACCATCGGTTTGTGGAGCGCCATGAGCTCCCACGGGAGGATTGAACCCCTGCTTGTTCAGCAGCCAGTAAGTCTTGTGGGACCCTTTTCCCTAAAACAGTCGGGAAGATGACTGAAACCTCTGAGAGGTGACTTCTTCGGCAGCACAGGTCTTTGCTCACCTTGATTTCGATTTCCCCCCGTTCCTCCAGCTCGAATGATCCGGCCTGGAGAAGAATCTCGGCTGTGCACTGAGATATGTGGATCTTCAGGGCTGTGGGAAACATTCCGACTTGAATGGCCGGTCGCTCAAAGCTTGCAACTAAAGTCCTGAAAGAAGAATTCTCTGCAGGACCTTCTCCCATGGTTCAGTTAAGATTAGACCCAAAACGCTGCAATCAACATAAAACCTGCAAGTTTCTGCCAGAGAACATTGTAAAAACAGCTTTTTAAAGCACGGTATAACTTTGAATTACAGTCACCAAATTTCCTTTCCGTTTTTCGGAAGCGGGATTGTTATTTGGCAATTGTTCGGCCTCGATAAATTTAGTTACTGAGCCGTTTCCAGGCAGATGTTCGGGCGGCCATAATCACACTGCAAAAAAGTTAAATTTTCCTTTCAAGGCTTCACTCACGCGAGCTGTTACTTTCCATGCGTGATGCCATGTTGACCGTGTCGCCAAACAGACAGTAGCGAGGCATAGAAGTTCCCACCACTCCAGCGACCACGGGACCTACAAAGCCCACAATCTCAGTGACCTTTTCCCATTTAAGCTCCGTCATAGCTGTTGTCCTACCTGAGTGAATTCCAATACGGATGGCCAGACTCTCAGCCGGCATGTGGCGGATTTTAAAGACCTTGATGGAGTGTAAGAAATGCAGAGCCATTGTTGATATTTCAATGGCATGCTTGTTACCATTGGCGATGGGCACGCCGCTGGCCACCATGTAGGCGTCGCCGATGGTTTCCACCTGGACAGGGAGAGTTTTGGAGTTTTTCACCACAGCACCTTTGTCATGACCAGGCCTTTTCCAAGGCTCACCTTATATACGTCATACATCCTAATTATGTCATCAAACAGGCTGTAGAGGTCGTTGAGGAATGACACCACCTCCAGCGCGGAGCTGACGGCACACATGGAGGTGAAGCCCACGATGTCAGAGAAGAAGATGGTGACTACGCTGTAGCTTTGCGGCTCGACCGATTTTCCCGCCATCAGCTGATCAGCGATGTACCTACGGAGAGCAAAGCAGGTCATGAGCAAAGGTGAGACTTGGTGGCATCTGCCATGCTGTCACATCAGTTACTTCGGTAACATGCTGGAGAGAAGTTTTTCTGTCCGGGTCTTCTCCACGATGAGCTGGTTGGTCCTATCCTCAACCACTTCCTCCAAGTGGTTAGCATATTTCTCTAGCTTTTCCACCATGTTATCGAGAATATTCGCGTGACTGCAACAAGAGAAACAGCATGAGGAAGAGGTTCAGTTTGGTTGGTTGATTGAATATTTTGCCACTTCTTTAACCCCTAGCCCTCTGCCAATTAGACATATCGTATTTCAAAACATTGTGGGTTTACTTCATGGGACGTTAGCATGGCGATGACTTTGTGGACATTGTGAGCTCAGTCCTGACCTGTCTGGGCAGGTGTCCTTCAGCCGCCTTCTGATTGACCCAAACGGCGGTCGGTGGTCAGGGTTTTCACTCCAGCAGGCCCTCAGCAGAAAATTGATGTTCTCTTCACACAGCTGATCATTCAGCAGTGGGCGCAATGGTTCCCCTTGGAAAGGCGTTCGCAAGTGCATGATGATTTCTGGAGGGAAGCGGGATACCAACGAAGGGCTGTCAGTAGTTTTCATTCAGACTGAAATATTTCCGTTGTGTTCTGGAACTATATGAAGTGATTGGACTGCCTCTACTAGCGTAACGCTAACCTTTTGGTTCCAGGTTGATATCTTGATATGGACCAGACTTGAAGTTGTACATAATCTCCCACAGGATGATGGCAAAGCTGTAGACATCACCTTTGGGTGTCCCAGTGACTTGGCCACCGACTTTTCTCAGAAGTTCTGGTGCCATCCAGTACATATCTACAAAACAGATTAATGTGCTAGTTCTTAGTGGATAGCACTCGGTGTATTTTGTTCTGAACTCACTGACCACCATAATTGCTGTTTTCTGCCAGGTTTATCTGATTTCTGGTGCCGTATTTAAATTCATTCAGCCCAAACCCGGAAAGTTTGATCTGAAGTCGACTGTCCACCAGACACGTGCTGGGCTTCAGATTCCCGTGAAACTTGAGATTACTTTTGTGGATAAAGTCCATTCCCTTAAATACAATCAAATGGGTTGAGATCATTCTGTCTGTTTAAAAATCTGGGATGTGCGGGAGCTCAAACGGACTCACGTTGACAATGTCGTAAGCAAACGAGAGCTTGAATATCCTGTCCATCTCTACATCCGAATCACTAAGAACATCCTGAAGCACAAAATACCACCAGTCAAGATAGAATTCTAAAGCTGGCGATTAAATTTGATCCACAACCTCGACCTTCAGACTTCCTTTCCGGCAGTACTGCATGACCAGACAGACATTTGGCGGCTCGATGCAAACACCGAAGAACTGCACCAGGTTCTCATGTTTCATCTCTTTCATCTGTCAAAGAAAGACAAGAACAGTGACCATGTTTAACTGCAAGAATCTATCTTAAAGACATCAAATCAAATCAAATCAATCTTTATTTATATATGGCCTCTAACAGCATAGCTGAGATGTTAACCTAATGATTAGACGACCCCCTAAGTATGATGATTTGTCTGTCTATAATAGTAACTGGAACTACAGAATTAGTAACAATAAGCTTTTTCAAAGAGGTAGGTTTTAAGCCTAATCTTAAAAGTAGCGATGGAGTCAGCCTCCCGTACCTGGACAGGGAGCTGGTTCCATAGCAGGCGGCCTGGTAGCTAAATGCTTGGCCCCCCATTCTACTCCTAGAAACTCTGGGAACCACAAGTAGACCAGCATTCTGAGAGAGAAGCGGTCTAGCGGTCTAGGCCTCTGAGGACCTTGTAGGTCAAAAGAAGGGTTTTAAAAATTATTCTAAATTTAACGGACAGCCAATGAATAGACGCCATTACAGGAGTTATGTGATCTCTTTTGTCAAGACATATCAGGATATGTTAAAGGAAACAAGACACTTCACCTCTTTGAACTCCTGGATAATTGAGGGTTTCTGGAAATTCCTGGTACCAGGGTTCTTGATGTACTTGATAGCGACTTGGCTTCCCTGTACGGAATAAGGAATATGTGAGGGGTCGGCCTATGTTATGTTAAATAACATCACCTTCAGGTGAACAATATCGGCTGTAAAGCTCCTCAGCCATTCTTGGGGTGGTACTTTTTATTCTGATACTATCGCTTCATCCTAGGCTTAAAGCTTGTACCTGGTACAGGCCGATGGTGGTGTAGATGTTTTCCTTCCCTGTCTTATCCTTCAGACCATAACTGTTGCTGGAGAAATTGGACTGAGAGCTGCTGCTTCCATTATGACTGGCTGTGTTGCTCAAAGATAATCCGCGAAGTCCCTGGAGGAAACAAACCCTGTCATAGTCCACCAACTCGCTCCAACGGGGGATAAGTGGCCCTGCATACCTGGGACTCCCTTATGATGGTGATGTCACTGTAGTTGATCAGCCACCAGGAGGAGTCGTCAAGTCGCGTCTGAAGTCGAAGCTTCTGCAGGACCAGGAGACCGATGCAGGAGACGGCGAGCATGCCCATCAGGGGGAAGGCGACCAGTAACGCGAGCAAGGCAATGTCTGAGTTTCAGATGGCCGTCAGTTTCAAAGAAGAGTAAATTTGGGTTTTAGTAGAGACGTGGTTTTTCACCGTTAGTCATCCACTCGCAGAGCTCGTTGTTGAAGCCGCATCGGGGTTTATCAGAGGGAGGTCTTCCTTTTGGCCATACCACAGATTTAAACATGGACGTTGGCCTGGAATGACATTTTTTTTTTAGTTTGCTTTATCCAGATCAAACAAACAGACAAAGAAACAAATAAGAGACACTACCGGACAGATTTGGTGTGACTATCAAAATGGAGGACGGGCACAAACTTCATGGTGCCCTCGACATGCTGTAGATCATAAATGGAATAATCCAGGTTTCTCTCCCCATCTTCATCAAAGTGGACCAGTCCAGAAGCTCCTGAAAGGGTTCACCAGTGTTGCGTTAAACTTTCTTAAACATATTTTTTTACGGTTAAAGAGCAAAGCAGAGACTAACCATAGAATCGAATGTCATTTTTATTTTTTAATTTCTGCAGCAGCATCTGCCCGTTATGAGGGTCCATGCCATCTTTAATGACCTCCTTCAGCCCCATCGTATAGAGGAGCACGGCATCGTGTAGATAGGCTGAGTAAGGGCTAACCTAAAGAAGATAGAAACAAAAGAAAAACCAAAATATTTGTTTTCAACCAATGAAAACTATAATTTTCCTCCTTGGGTTTAAATTCCTCAAAAAGTGGCTGATGCTTGCCTCTTGCTCTGATGTCAGGTTGCTCCAGAATGGGGGTCCCTTGAGCCTTTCGAAAACCTGCTCAAAGAAGTCGTAATACTCGTATCCTTCGTAGGATTTCTGTCCGATGATGAAGGCCATGTCAAATGCCGTTATGGCATCCCGGTTAACCCTGCTGCTCATGGCAGTTTTCCATATGTTGTCCTGCAACATTAAACAAAATAACCATCTAAAACAGCAATGCCCGAATTAGTGATACCACCTTGGAATATAAACCCAACGTTGCTCCTTGAGGATTCTGATGGTTTACAAGTGTTATTTTAGCCTCCAGCTCTCCACCCTGATATCAGAATTACCTACCTTGCAAAGGCAGTTTTAAAGCAGGTTGTGACACTGGTTTTACCTCATTTCTCTGGCTCCAGGTGGTCAAATGAACAAATAATTAAGACCCGATCTTTTACGATTGAGAACTCATCAATCATTTTGTCGGTAGGTTGTGGTTTTCCTCACCTGTAAAACCTCAGTTATGGACAAAGAGTGCAGCTCGAGCTTAATGAATTAAAGGTTTTACTCACCACACTTCCACTGACCTCAAAATGCTGCACCAGGAAGAAAATATAGTCGCCGTTCATCAGCCCCTGTTTCTCTGCCTCCAGCAACAGAGCCATGCAGTCCTCTTTGTTGGTCAGAATCACAATAACTACACAAAACAGGGATTTTTATTACTCCTGCTGGAGGATATTGTTTGATACTGTTGAACAAATCTCAGCGCTTTTCTCACCTCGAGTGACTTTTGCGATGTATTTAATCTTTTGATAGACGAGCTGAGGGTTGCTGGTGTCAAATTTCACCGTGGCCACCACATTGAAATGTGTTTTCAGGTGATTTTCCACAGTCTTCCACAAATCATCCACTTTGTCCCAAGTGTTTGTCTCCAGCCCCCCGCCGATCATCGCGACGTGGGTCCACCCGAAAAACTGCAGGGTCTTCACGAGGACCTCCGCGCTTCTTTTAAGAGGGGGGACGATTTTGATGTAAGAGTCGTAGGTGTCTCTGCTGTCCATTTTGGAGGACTGCCCCACAAACCCAAACATGGGGATGTTCCAGGTGGAAGCAATGAGGCCTGTGACCTGTATGGCAGCTTTAGTTTAAATAATGTTGATGCTATTACATCACATCAGAGTTTTCCTCACTAGTACTGAGCAGGAAGTTAATCATCAAAACATCACACTCCACTACCATCACCTTTAAGATCTCTTCTTCAGACAAAGGTCTCTAAACTTGCAACTTTAACAGCCATTTTAATTAATGATGATTAACTCCAATTATAATTCAAGAATACAAGCAATAAATACCTCGGCTTCTTCCGGACACGCTGGGCCAAAGAGCGCGGACACGTTTTCTTTCCACACCTGGTGAATGAATCCCCCCAGGGAGATTTTGGGATCACACTCGGTGTCTGTGAAGACAAAGTCCAGGCTGTAGTTGCCCAGTAATGAGGGATTGTTGTTCACCTTCTCCATGGCCAACTGTAGGGCCGACCCCATCCGCAGCGCACTGAAGGGCAGCGACATGTTCCAGGGAGCCTGGAAGCCAATCATCAGCTTCTGAGATCGGGATCCATCAGTGGCGTTGAGGATGGTGGCAGTAACGAGGCTGAGGTGAAGCACAAGTACTTGTCTGGTTGCAGAGCAGAACATCGCCCTCGACATCTCTCTCATCCTGCTCGCCGTCTCATCGCCCAGAGTTTTAATACCCGGGAGAGCACGTGAATGTGACGAGTAGAAGGCGGAGAAACAGAGACGTTAAGTCGTCAGCAGTTCGTTTTAGCAAAGCTGGCTTGAAACGTCAACTCAATAGTAAAAATTTCTCTCAAAGGCTTCAAGGAGAGCTGATTTGAACATGATTGTTAAATTTGACCTTTCGTGTTCATATTCCGAGCAGCGCTCCGGCAGAGTGCACAATTTCAATACAGCCCAACTGTTAATTCCTCTATCTGAAAGGCAAAAGAGGGTCTGATGTCTTAGTTCTCCATTTTTATAAATATACAACCTGCCTGGAGGTTTTATATTTAGAGTGATTTAGTTGGGAATCGAGCGGAATTATTAGAAGAACTGTAGAAGCACAGTTAAAATTGTTGCTCAGTAAATCAGTGATTCAGAATATTGAGAACATTGTTCCGACCTGTCACTGACATGAGATCTCTTTGACAAGGCTAATAACAATTAGCTGAAAGATCATCTGGGCTAAGTCGCTAACGTTAGCTCTGGTGGGTTTTAAAGACTTTTTCACCTTTAACCAAATCAGAAACAGCTTTACCAGTCTGTCTGTTCTTATATGTGTGTCTTTAATTTAATTATTTTATTGCATAATTTTCTCAACAGGCAACTGAACTGAATATTGCAACTTTAGTGGACTATAAAGGGCATCATCACAAGTGATTAAATGACAATCCCGATGAAAGTGGATAAAAAATGCTAATTGCACATTGGTGCTCGAGGGTCAGATTTAGATAAGGCACAGATTAGATGTTATCAGCCCGTTCCAAAGGTGTATCAGACTGTACGCACAGGATTTCTGACTCAGCACATGTCAAAGTACATCACAACCTTCTCGGCTGCATGTAAACACAATATTTCAAATGCTTGTAGTTTTGGTCAAATTGTGTGGGGTGATTTAATTTAGAAAGCTAAGTCGGCCTCACGCAGAACTGCTGTAGGTCTGGGAGCGATAGCAGCTGTGACAGCGAGGGTACACCTGTGTGAGGTTAAAGGTGCTAATGACCACAGGTGGGCAGGTCTTAAATTAGTGGTGTTGCTGGTTTCAGCTCCTCTCTCCCCAAGAGGACTCTAGCTTCATCTTGGCCCCAAACCACCTCTGCTAATCCCACCAGGTAATCTCTAAGGCCCTCATAATTGAGATAGTGATGAAACCAGTTAAAGGTCCTGACGATGTGCTGAGTCGGCATTAATCCATTGGACCAGCTGGGCTGTTGTGTTCAGTTATGTTAGCTCCTAGAGGCTAATGCTAGCCATTGCTAGCATTAGCATTCAGAACATGTCTTGTAATATATTGCAACCAAATGTACAATTTGAGCTGCACAATGTTAAAAATGTGAAAAATAAAAGGTTTGGAGGTTTTCTGACCTGAGTTGTCTGCAGTGAATCCTGGGTTAAAAATGGGCAAAAATAAATCCTGGAAATAAGCTTAAAACTGGAAATAAGCCCCCACTAGTAAAGCAAACCTTTATTAATAGGCAGGTATAAAAGACTAACTCTGAAAGTAGTTTAATAAATTGCAAAATATGTACTTTAATATTATGAAATAGATGTGAACTGTTTTGAAATCTGCATTTTTTTTTTTTTTTTTGTTTTATCAGCAAGAGCAATAGTGGCGTGAAGGTTCAAAGGTCTGTCAGCTTTTTTTTTTTCTTTTTTTTTTATGAGCGTTTGTTCTTGTTGTAGCTCCTATCAGAGCAGAGGAAGAGGAACTACTCTTCACTCCGTTGCGTGTCTGCCTGTCTGTCAGCTGGGAGCTCGAGAGGACCATCAGCAGGTAGGACACGCTCTTCAGTATTGTCAGTAATGAGGTTTTGTGAAGCACTTCATACTAAAAGGTCAATATTCAGTAGAATTACTACCTTCTGCTTCAGAAATATAAGGATTTTTCAGCCAGCTCTAGTATAATTTGTGCACTTTTGCAGGCTGATTGCCCATTTTTGTCCTATTAGTCAGAACACACACGCTGGCTCTTACAAGTCCAGCTAACGAGAGTAATGGCAGCACGTGTGCACGTGTGCATGGCAGGGAGTCAAGCCGTGGATGTGGTGCTGATAGTGATGCTGCTGGCGGTGGCCGCCTCCATTGTCTGCTTCTCTGAGGCTTAACTCGTGTTAAAGGTGACGGCACCGGACCAGGGGGCTGCGGATGTGAGGCTGTTGTGATAAGTGAACTATTGCAGCACCTCTGGGCTCGAACGTTTTAAGGGTTGAACTCCGTCTTCAGTGATAATTGTTGCGCAATGGCGTCGACTTTGGCCTCCCGGAGGCGAGATTGAGGGCAGAGGTGACCATTTCAGGACACGGAGGTCAGTCTGGACTGTTTCTCGTCCCAGCACCATGGACTTCCTTCTCCAGTTCCTGTTCTCCCCGCTCCCCACTTCGGCCATCATCTCCCTGTTCGCTCTGGCAGCTGCTACCCTGTTTTACCTCAACACCCGGCCCAGTGCTGTCCGCTCGCCCATCGACCTGGACAACCAGTCCGTGGGCATCAAGGTAAATGGTACCCTGAAGCACGTGTAGAGAATGTCGCTGACACCACACTGGCTTCTGACACTGGTTTCTGATTCGGTGTCTTCAGGATGGCGCCAGGAAGGCCGCGCTGCTCGAGAACAACAACCACCTAGTGTCGCATTACTACAGCGAAGCCAAGACCTTGTATGAGGTCTTCCAGAGGGGTCTTAAAGTTTCAGGTGACGAAGACTTTCCGCTTTATGTTCACGCTTTGTGTAATCCTCCCTTCCCAAAAGGTCCTAGCAGAGTGAAACGGAATGTTAGCTGACTTTACTGCGACATGCAGCGGGTTGGATCCCACAACCTCGTTACATTTGAAATGTTTTGCGGTCATTATATACAGGAATGACAGGAGATCAATCAAAAGTGTGTGTGTTGCACATAAAATGGCCAAAGGACCCATGATCATGCATCACTGCCGCAGATTAACGGGCCTCATCTCCCTCCTCCAGGTAACGGACCCTGTTTGGGCTACAGGAAACCAGGACGGCTGTACCAGTGGCTGAAGTACAAACAGGTGAGAGCAGCACGCCGCGGTTAAACGCCCGAATGAACGCACTCGCTGCTGACCTTTAACCCACTTCTTCCCGAAGGTCTCCGATAGAGCAGAACACCTGGGGTCGGGTCTTCTTCACAGGGGCCTCAAGCCGAGCTCTGACACTTTTATTGGCATCTTTGCACAGAATAGACCAGAGGTAAGTGGGGGGGGTCCAAATGTTTGGGATTTCTTTTCAATTCGAACCTCCTGTATCTTCATTGTGCTCACTCAGTGGATTATTGGCGAGCTGGCCTGTTACACCTACTCCATGGTAGCAGTTCCCCTGTATGACACCCTGGGTCCTGAGGCTCTGGTCTTCATTATCAACCAAGGTAATTGGATGTTCTCTCACTATGGTGCTGGTAATGAGCCCAGTACAGTCACTGGTTCCCAAGGGGAACTGGCGAGAGCGGCCTTTAATCTCCTCCCTTGTTTGTCACACCTGCTCCTTTAATCTGCTCCCCTTTTTGATTTTATGTGATGATTTCTGGGCAGATTATCAGACAGGAAGCGTGAGACAGCCCACTGCATCATACATGCAGGTTTTACTGGTTTTGAGGGTTGAACTCGGTCAAATCACACTTTCTCGTGAGTGATTGCCATCCATTGTTGCGTGTTTGGTTGTAATCTCCCGTTTTCCGGCTCCAGCGGGGATCTCCACCGTCCTCTGCGACAATCAGAACAAAGCAGAAACACTCCTGCAGATATGCGAGAAAGGCCAGACGTCCGTCCTCAAAACCGTCATCGTCATGGACTCGTTCGGCGCCGAGTGGGTGGAGAGGGGCTCCAAGTGCGGCGTGGACGTGGTGTCCATGCAGGACGTGGAGGTATTGGACGACTGATCTGATTTATGCTGCCCTCACGCCACAGAATGAACATTTTACATTTCCTCCGAGCTTGAACCCGATTGAAATTGATTCTTTTTGCCATCCAGGCCAAGGGGAAGAGTAACCTTCAGAAGCCAGTCGTAAGTTCGCGTACAGTCTCGGGAGGTTTGTGGCGGGCGCCGTTTCTGACGCGCTGATGTTTCTTTCGACAGCCGCCAAAGCCAGAGGACCTCAGCATCATCTGCTTCACCAGCGGCACCACAGGTGATCATCTCCACCTGCCTTAAAGGGAAAACAGTCGGCTTTTAACCTGGTTTGTTGACTTTTTCCAGGAAACCCCAAAGGCGCCATGTTGACCCACGAGAACGTGGTCTCGGACACTGCAGGCGTCCTCAAAGGCTTTGAGGTATGAACCCGTTGATGGAAGATGTTGGTTAATAATTATTGAGATCTGTGTTCTGACGCAGACGACCATCGTCCCGTCCACGGAGGACGTCGCCATTTCCTTCCTGCCTTTAGCTCACATGTTCGAGAGGGTGGTGCAGGTGAGGTCCGGACCGGCGGACGCTGCAGAGGTCGTCCCCGACTGTTGACCCATGTTCCCTGCCATTTCAGACGGTGATATACGGGGCTGGCGGCAGGGTGGGATTTTTCCAGGGTGACATCAGACTCCTGCCGGACGACATGAAGACCCTTCAGCCCACCATCTTCCCCGTGGTGCCTCGGCTCCTCAACCGCGTCTACGACAAAGTTAGTGCCGCGTCTCTCTTCACGCTCGAAACGCTCCAACCGATTCTGACCTCGGACGACCTCCCGAACAGGTTCAGAGCGGCGCCAAAAGCCCCTTCAAGAAGTGGCTGCTGAACTTTGCCGTGGACAGGAAGTACGCCGAGGTGAAGGAAGGCATCATCAGGAACAACAGCCTGTGGGACAAACTCATCTTCAACAAAGTCCAGGTGCTGATCCGCTCCAGGAAAAACTGCCCAGGAAGTGATTTGCTCAATGTAAACTTTGCCCCACCCCACCCCCTCTCTCCTGTAGGCGTCTCTAGGTGGGCGAGTGCGGGTGATGGTGACGGGAGCGGCGCCAATATCGCCCAACGTCCTCACCTTCCTCCGAGCGGCTCTGGGTTGCCAGGTAACCAAGCTCCACCCCCTTTAACCTTTCTCACAGCAGCCATGCTTGAACTGGAGTAAACCCTGGGGGTGTGAAATGGCCGGGTTGTTTTGACAGCGGCATCAGCTGATCTTGATTGTGGTGCGTTGTCACCATAACCGGGTCGCATCAATCTGACTTGGCTGTTTTTGATGCGTCTCTCAGATCTTTGAGGGTTATGGTCAGACGGAGTGCACGGCCGGCTGCACCTTCACCATGCCGGGAGACGCCACAGCAGGTAGTGAATCAACATGGTGGAAATCGGGGCTGTAAAGAGTTTTACAACATCTATAAATGGCAATACCTCTGATAGTGGAACCTGGACGAGGACGGAGGCATAAATCACCATTGTTCAGACCCAGATATGTAATTAGTCTCAGATGAACTTGTTACAGTTTAGAACACGTCGATGTCAAACGATCTCAATGCGTCCTGTTGAAAAGACCTTTTCACATGACTGGTGCACGTTTATAACAGGTCACGTCGGGGCGCCGCTGCCGTGTAACATCGTGAAGCTGGTGGACGTCGAAGAGATGAACTACTTCGCCTCAAACGGTGAAGGAGAGGTGAGAGGAGAGGACATGGATTTTCAATAACGGGAGATAATGGTGCTGTTTGTACAGTCTCTGGATTATCTGTCGGAAGTTCAAAACTCGGGATCGATTTTCCTGGTGCCGAGTTCAGCCACGACTTAAACATTTCTGACCTTCTCAAACGTTTCTTTCTGGTTTGTTCATTTCCAGGTCTGTATCAAGGGTAAAAATGTCTTCAAGGGGTACTTGAAAGACCCCGAGAAGACGGCAGAGGCTCTGGATGACGATGGTTGGCTACATACTGGGGACATTGGAAAATGGCTTCCAGTAAGAACCACCAGGAAACAACTGTTGTTGCTTTGAAACAATAATTCAACGCGACTGACTCCTGCTTCAGATCGATAGTTTGAAGCTGTTATCAAACACTCGGCCGGAAGTTGGACGTGTTTGTGTGATTTTCCCAACAGAGCGGCGTCCTGAAGATAATTGACCGGAAGAAGAACATCTTCAAGCTGGCTCAGGGGGAGTACATCGCACCGGAGAAGATCGAGAACGTGTACGTGCGCAGTGGTCTGGTGGCCCAGGTCTTTGTTCACGGAGACAGTCTACAGGTAATCCAGAATCCCTCTAAACCTATGGTGCCCACATCCAGGCGGGTTTTCTGTCCTACCAGGCATAAAAGGCTCTCTCCCAGGTTCTTTTACCTGGTGGGACAGAAATCCCAGCTTGAGTCCTGTGGGCGCACCTGCTCTGAACTAACGGCTTCTGACTCTAGTCCTGCCTGGTTGGCGTCGTGATCCCTGATCCGGAGGACCTGCCCAGTTTTGCCAAGAAGCTGGGAGTCCAAGGTTCCTTAAAAGAACTCTGCAAAAACACGGTAATGTGCGACTCGGTGTCTTTGCATCCCATCGCAGGGGGCAGGAAACTGACTGGATTTGCTCTTTTCTTTTCAGGAAATTAAAAAAGCCATTCTTTCAGACATGACCAAACTCGGAAAGGAAGCAGGACTCAAGTCCTTCGAGCAGGTAATGTTTAAAAATAACATGATTTTAATAGCACTTGAATGGAATCATACTGTCAATGTATAGAGTTATGTGGTCTATCCTCCGGTGAGTTCAATAAGATTCTCCAGTTTAATAAGATTCTTAATGTATAAATACGACTAACCTTGAAACAAGGTGTCGACTTGTTCACATTCACTCTTTCAACTGAGCTTCTTTAATTTGCTCTGCTGCCATGAATAGACTTGTCCAAATGATTTATCTGTATTTTCCTCCTTTGTGCAGGTGAAGGATATTTACCTCCACCCAGAGCAGTTCACCATTGAAAACGGTCTGTTGACGCCAACTTTAAAGGCCAAGAGGGCCGAGCTGAAAACGCTGTTCCAGCCTCAGATCAACCAGCTGTATGCAAACATGTCATGAACAAATTAAACCCAAACCTCTGCTCTGGTCGTGATTTTTGTGGATTGTTCTTGGATTAAACTGTTAAAATGAAAGCAGCAACAAAGATGCGGGTCCACTGTGTGTTGGTTTTGGGGGTGGAAGAGGTCACCCTGGACAGACGTTTCAGCTACAACCTGATTAATTTGTCTCTAAAGCCTTGGCTGACAATGTAGGACAACCACAGAAGTCTAAAATGCTTCTCTTCCAGGTGTTGAAACTATGAATTTTAATATTTCCCATTTAAACCAATTGGAAGTGAAAATTCTTGTCTGTTTTAAACTAAACTGTTGCCGCAATTATTCCATTTTAGTACGTTACTGCCCCCGCGTGGCAGAATACAGACTAGCAGCCTTCCGATTAAAATACTTTGAAAAATATATTTTAAAAGCTACATTAGTGGGGGAAAATACCTTCTGTGGGTATCAGGCAATTTCTTTGAGAGGAAATTACGTAATGGGATTCAGAATAAGTCCATCTGGAACTTAAAACAAATACATCTGTTACATTTAGACTAGGACTTCTCAACTTAGACTATCAAAAGTCAATTTTAGTAAATTGATTCCAAGAGTGAAACTCGTGCACAGAGTGATTATTTCAGCTGATTAAAAGCTAAAATTCACTGGCTCAGAGGGGGAAAAAAGAATATTGTGGAAAAGGTTGAATTGGAGCCTCCTGGTGTCACAGTGATTAGTTAATTAACACTAAATATATTTAAAGATTTCCTGAGCCTTTTTAAATAGTCTTGGCCTTTTCCAGTAGGCAGCACCACCATAGAGAAGATCTGTTGGCTGTTCTGAGTGCACCCAGGGAAGGTTAAATGGTATCTCATTCAGCCCTGTCATCTGCTGGTGTTAATGTGTTTTACCACGTTCAGGGTCAGAGCAGCACCCACCAGGAGATTTCAGAGCCCTTCCTGCTTCCATCTGCTGTCATGGAGCTGCTGATGTTAGCAGGATCTGGCTCCTGCCCTCAAAATACCAATTCCAGGTTCAAGGACCCTGCCATCCCTGTTTGATTGATTAGAAAACTCAGCCCACTTAAAGGCCCATTGAGACGTTGGACCAGGAGCTGAAGCCTGTTATGGAGCAACCATATATATGCCTCAGCAGTGCCATAGACTCAAAAAGATCCTTCTTTCTACCACAGAACCTGAGTACCGGATGGAGTTGATCGGTTTTGGTGTTTTGGTCTGCGTGTCTGATGTGGTGAAACGGCGCCCCCTAGCGGCGGCTCGCGGCAGCGCCGGCAGCTAGACCCGGGCTGTAGCTGTGGTATCGCTCCGCTACACCTGGCACTTCCAGCGGGAGAACCCGACGGCACCGTCCCCTCCGCCGCTCCGGACACGCTGCTGGACACGGTCGAAGCCTCCAGCCTCTCGTTTAACCAAGAGAGCGATCCGTACGCAAATGCAACATCTTTTTACGGCCTCGGGGTGTTAATCGCTGGATAGAGCTCGCTCTCAGATCCCGGGATTAAAGTTACCTGACAACCGGAGCAGTCGCGCCGTCTCCAACATGGCTTCTTCCGCCACAGGTGACCCCGATGAGCAGGTAAAAGAGTTCAGAAGCTCCCGCTGGGAAGTTTTCTGGTGATTTAAGACACCGTCATTCTCCCGATTTTACACGGTGATGAAATGGGTCGCAAAGCGCGTCGTTTCGAGTTGAATCCCGCTTGATAAAGTCGTGTTTTCCATGGAAGAAAGAGGAGAAATAGTGCAAAATCTCAACACTCAGTTCAGCCTGAAGAGTCAAGAGAAACTTTCCACAAATCAAACCCCGATTTAAACATTTTCCTCTATTCGGAACCATTTAAAATAACTTGATCTTGATCCAGGAATTCGTCATTAATCTATCTCCCGTTTCTCGGACACCCGTTGCATAAATTCCAAGTGTAACTTGAATAATGAACTAAAACACTGCTTTTATTTGAAGGTCAGCCAGGTTGTTGGACAATAATTCTGCGTGAAGTTTCTCGTCCAATATTTCGATTCCTGTGGATCAGAATATTAATGACGCTTCGTCATAAAAGTGCTTTTACACCACGTGAGACCGGCTTGAATGAAATATTTACTAAAATAAGAATTGAGAACTGCTTCCCAGGACGCCGTTGGCGTGTTTCCCCTTTTTAGATGAATGTCTCAACGATTTCATCAGTTTGAATAGAAAGATGCTGAACTTTAAGGTTCCAACAGAGGCAGCTAGGCTCCGCCCACGTCCTGACCCCGGAAGTATGTGGACGCCACGATGACCTGGTGTGTGTGGAGCGTGTGTGGAGTGTGTGTGTACTCAGCCTGGCTTAAGCACCAATAATAGAATCCCTCTGTTTGCATTAAGCTGTGGTAAAGAACATATTTCCATGCAGGGAGGTGTCAAAGGTTAAGTCCTTATAATCAATAACTGCAAAAGTCACCTGCTCAGCTCACCTGTGGGCGGCGGCTGTTTCTCCTGAGCGTCGTGGTGTCCTGTCATCGCCGTGAGAACGTGGCGGTTGCACCAGCGCTCCGGCTTACTGATTGACGCTCTCTGGCTCTCGGAGGGCTTTGGTGAGTAAACATGACCTCAGCTCAGGAGGTAACGCCAGGTGGCCGCGGCGGCGTTTGTTTACAGAGATGAGGACCTTTCAGCCGCGCCGCGGCGCCAACCGCTTCAAAGGGCGTCAGCCGCCTTTCAACCCCGTGTGACCTCCGTCTCCCCAGCACTGTCAGCTTTAGAGACTGTTTACGGTGGCCGAACGAGCCGCGAGCGCGCCTGAACTCCAGACAGCTGCTATCAGCTAGCCTGGTTTAAGCCCCTCGTTAGCTGGTCCAGTCGTTAGTAAAAGACCAATCGAAGGTTCGGACCTAATGAAGCATTTCAGATGCTAAACAGTGATAAGGGGACTTATTTAAAGGTTTTCCCGGAGTCTTGCCTCTTTAAATAATGGCGTTCGGAGGCTAACGGACATTAGCCTGTGGCGTCTCCAGCCCAACATCTGGGTATGGAAGGAGAGGTCGGAGAGTGAAAGAGTACCAGTGTACCAGGAAGAGAATGGGTTCGGACCCTTTGGGAGGGGGGCGCGGAGGGTCTGGGTACTGGCTGGCACCAGGGTCTTTCACAGGCTTTTCTACTGTTGTCCTCATGAATGTGTCAGTGTGCTTCGCCGAAGGCCGACGTGGTGCCACGGCGGCGCCTCCCGGCTGCATTTCTGTCCTCACGCCGCTGTGACTCGCACATTTTAGGAGATCAAAACCTCCCTCGGCTTCTAAATCTATGTTTTTTCTCGCCTTTCTCCTTTTTTTTTCTCGCCCAGCTGATGGTTCACCTGTTTCCCATGATGCACCTGACTCTTCTACCCCTGCACTGCACTGCCTGAAAGGGGCCGTGCACACTGGGCGGCCCGGGCCTGACTGCAGCACGGCGGTTGTTTACGGGGTGGAGCGGTTGGTACGAGGGGGCGAGCCGGGATGCGGCTCCGCTCCCGTCTCTGCGCAGTTGGTGATGAAGCCATTTTAGGTGTGGAACTGCACCCCCCCGTCTCTCTTTCTTTCTTCTTTTTTTACAACCATGAGTGTGTGCGAGCGCTCTGGTCCCCAGACAAAGACTGATTGTAAATCCAGCTCTGGGCTGGAAAGTCCGGGCTCGTTGTGACCGCCGTTGGTGCGTCTGCTCTTTCTCAAGCGTTTCCGATGAAAGAGACGCTCTTTACGAGCCGTGGTTAACCTTTTACGTGACGCTCCTTCACACGCCGGGACGTTGAAGCGTTCTCTTGCTAACACGCTAGCTACGAGCAAATATGAGACTATTAGCTCATGTTTTTATGTTTGCGTGCAGATGCGACGACCAGAGGAGGGATGTGCAGGAACGCCGGAGAAGTGGGACACTTTTCGTGTCTTTGCTTTTCTGCCGTCGTGTCATTAAACGCTGATCTTATCACGCAGCTCGACTTGCATAAACATCCCGGGATGCCAGATAACCGCCTCTTCCTGTGCCGGCCCGGCCGTCGCCTCCTCTCTGGTCATTAGCTCACATCAGCGTCTGAGAGTGCTGATGTGAGAGTGCCGAAACCACCGGCCGCACGCTTCGTTGTGACTCGAAACTCGACCGATCCGTTTGACGATGGCGGCGGCTGCAGGGGCCTGTCCTCGCTGCGACTTTGACAAGCACACACAAGTCCAGGACGGTGTTGGCACTGGCGAACCGCCACGCCAAACCTGGTGGATCAGGAAAACTGGGTTTTCCAGTCGGGGTTTGGGATGGACGGTGCCGTTTGTGCTGTTGTGTCAGGAATTTCTAGCGTCCACGGGGAGGACGGCGGTTGACTCTCGCTCTGCCGGCGTGCGCAGGCCGCACACCCTGAAACCGACCAATGGGGACGGCAGAAGCGGCGTGTTTTGTCTGCTGCAAGGCTGCATGTGACACCCGTCGCTGCGGCGTGGAATGTATCGCACAAGTCTCGCAGTATAAACATGTAGCTATATTTAGAGGTGGACGCCTTCTTTGCCGTCTTTCCTCTGATCTGTCCTTCTTGTCTCTACTGTGCCCATTTAAATAGATTCTATTTGTCTCTGGATCCCATTAATAAGCCACCGGTCTTTACTAATCTCTACTTCCTGTAAACTCCTGCTCTTGTTACACTTTCTGGCTATGCTCATGTGACCACAAAGCCATTATCAGTAGAATATTAGCAAATATAGTTTCATGTTACCTCTGGCTTCAGGTACACTCTGTTCTAGTAAAGGACAAAAACAAGAAAAAAACCATCACTGAGTGACTTTGAGCTGCTGTTTCTTTTTGTAGAGAAAAACCCTGGGCTCAGGGGTAGTTTGTGCTGAATCACAGGCAGTAAATCATTATTTCAGACATTAAACAATCTGGCAAAGCGGAAGTGCTTTCTAATGCACGAAATGAAACTGTAAAATGATTTTACTCTAGGACAGGCTGACTTTAGTTTTTACCTACAAGTAGAGTGGGAATATTTCTATTTATAATTTGTCTTCTCATACTGTATATTTATATTTAGAGAGGAAATGCAACAATTTGTCTGAATGCTCGGTAATTAGTTGCGATAGCGAGTCATGGCCAGCAGGTGTCAGTGTCGACCCAAATGCGCTTAAAATTTGAGTTTCGAAAATGACAGTTGAAATATGGTGAGTTGTTATCATTACTATTCCATTTCCTCAGTGTGTGTGTGGGTGTGTGCGTCCGTGCTTGTTTGTGCAAGCATGAGTGTTTGCTGCACTCTCACTTGTAGAGTGTGTGTGTGTGTGTGTGGTGTGTGTGTGTGTTGTTTGAGAGAGAGAGAGAATGAGATGGAGGGAGTTGGAGCTGCTCAGAGCAGGAAAGAGCTCGAATGTGTCTCCTTTGCTTAATCTGGGCAGTCTCGTTGGCTCCTCTCCCTGTGTGAGTGTGTGTGTGTGTGTGTGTGTGTGTGTGTGTGTGCGCATGTACGTGCACACTTGTTTGTGTGAGCATGAGTGTGAAAGTGGGTGTGAGCGACTGACTGAGTTGGTGTCTGCGCTTGGCGAGAGCGGCTGCCGCTCCGCTCTACTCCGTCCATCCATGCTGGATTAAAAACAACATCATCTGTTTTGGACTCACACACACACACACACACACACACACACACACACACTCACAGTCGCTGTTACAGCTGCTGAGATGAGCGAGCGAGGAGGTTAAAGAGAAGGCTCCAGGGAAGGCTCATCGCAAGAAGAAGGTAAAAGAACGCAACAAGCCGGCTCATCTGGCTTCAGCACAACAGGAAAGATTTCCTTTTGTTTATTTATTGGTTTATTTCTGACACACAAGTTAGAGGCTATTTAAACGTTGTTGATGTTGAAGTCTTCATGCGGGAAGGGGGGTCTGAAGGGTCCGTCCAGCCGCTGGTTTTTCCTCTCCCCAGTTGAATTTGCAAAGACGGACGAGTGGGCGGAGCTTAAGCCCTTAAGATTGTGGCTCCGGTTCAGTTGCACCGTTGTCCGGTTTTAAGATCGTTTCTTCGAAATATTTAAAAACGTCGCGGCCGAAACCGTCATGATGGCGTTTTAGTCTCCTTTGAATAAACAGACCAGGATATGAGATTCACGGTCACCTTGTGGTACTTGGTTAGTTTAGGGACCCAGAAATGACCCCCCACAGAGATCTCCAAAAAGACCCCCAGAGAGACCCCCAGAGAGATCTCCAGAAAGACCCCCAGAGAGACCTCCAGAAAGACCCCCACAGAGATCTCCAAAAAGACCCCCACAGAGACCCCCAGAGAGACCTCCAAAAAAAGACCCCTGCAGAGACCCCCACAGAGACCCCCAGAAAGATCTCCAGAAAGATCTCCAGAAAGACCCCCAGAAAGACCCCCAGAAAGATCTCCAGAGAGACCCCCAGAAAGTCCCCCAGAAAGATCTCCAGAAAGTCCCCCAGAGAGATCTCCAGAGAGTCCCCCAGAGAGATCTCCAGAAAGTCATCCAGAAAGTCCTCCAGAGAGTCCCCCAGCTCTGAGCTGACTCAGCGTTCTCTGCTGAGTGTAGTTCCTCTTCTTGATGAATCACTTCCCTCAATTCGTCCATCTCCTAGCAAGTTATTTCTTGTCACAGTTAGATCCGTTAATACTCCAAATATTCTCCCCCTCCGTTTCTTCTGCTCCTCTCCGTCTTCTCTGCCTTCATCCTCCACCATTTTTTATCCTCCCTTTCTGCGGCTCTCTCACCCTGTTCTCCCGCATTTCACCCTGTTCTCCCGCATTTCACCCTGTTCTCCCGCATTTCACACAGGTCTTTTCGGGAGGCCTCTGTGGGGGTATTTTTGGGGTCTTTCTGAGGGTGTCTTTGGAGGTCTCTCTGGGGGTCACTTTGGAGGTCTCTCTGGGGGTCTTTCTGGGGGTCTTTCTGGGGGTCTCTCTGGAGGTCTTTCTGGGGGACTTTCTGGGGGTGTCTTTGGAGGTCTCTGCGGGGGTCTTTCTGGGGTTCTCTTTGAAGGTCTCTCTTGGGGTCACTTTGGAGGTCTCTCTGGGGGGTCTCTGCGGGGGTCTTTGGAGGTCTCTCTGGGGGTCACTTTGGAAGTCTCTCTGGGGGTCACTTTGGAGGTCTCTGGGTCACTTTGGAGGTCTCGTTCTGGGGTTCTCTCTGGTGATCTTTCTGAAGAAAACCAACACTGAGTGACTTTGAGCTGCTGTTTCTTTTTGTAGAGCAAAAACCCTGGGCTCAGGGGTAGTTTGTGCTGAATCACAGGCAGTAAATCATTATTTCAGATATTAAACAAACAATCTGGCAAAGCAGAAGTGCTTTCACTCACTCACTCACTCACTCACTCGAGCCTATCCCAGCACAATGGGCTGAGGCAGGGTACACCCTGGACTGGATGCCAGTCAATCGCAGGGCTAACACGTATAGACAAACAACCATTCTCTCTCACACTCACGGGCAATTTAGAGTTTCCAATTAGCCTAAGCATGTCTTTGGACTGTGGGAGGAAGCCGGAGTACCCGGAGAGAAACCAGGCACAGGGAGAACATGCAAACTCCACACAGAAAGTCCCCACCCTCCCCAACCGGGGATCGAACCCGGAGCCTTCTTGCTGTGAGGCAACAGTGCTACCCACCACACCACCGTGCTGCTGCTTTCTAATGCACGAAATGAAACTATGTAAAATGATTTTACTCTGATAGGACAGGCTGACTTTAGTTTTCTGCTTTTACCTACCAGTAGAGTGGTAATATTTCTATTCATAATTTGTCTTCTCATACTGTATATTTATATTTAGAGAGGAAATGCAACAATTTGTCTGAATGCTCGGTAATTAGTTGCGATTGCGAGTCGTGGCCAGCAGGTGTCAGTGTCGACTGAAATGCTCTATTAAAATCAGAGTTTCGAAAAGGACAGTTGAAATATGGTGAGTTGTTATCATTACTATTCCATTTCCTCAGTGTGTGTGTGGGTGTGTGCGTCCGTGCTTGTTTGTGCAAGCATGAGTGTTTGCTGCACTCTCACTTGTAGATTGTGTGTGTGTGTGTGTGTGTCTGTGTGTGTGTGTGTGTGTTTGAAAGAGAGAGAGAATGAGATGGAGGGAGTTGGGGAAGCTCAGAGTAGGGACTCACACACACACACACACACACAGTCGCTGTTACAGCTGCTGAGATGAGCGAGGAGGTTAAAGAGAAGGCTCCAGGGAAGGCTCATCGCAAGAAGAAGGTAAAAGAACGCAACAAGCCGGCTCATCTGGCTTCGGGACAACAGGAAAGATTTCCTTTTGTTTATTTATTGGTTTATTTCCGACACACAAGTTAGAGGCTATTTAAACGTTGTTGATGTTGAAGTCTTCATGCGGGAAGGGGGGTCTGAAGGTCCGTCCGTCCAGCCGCTGGTTTTTCCTCTCCCCAGTTGAATTTGCACCTTTGTTTTGCATCGGGCACCTGTTACCCTGCCGATACCCCCGGAGAGTGTGGAGGGAGATTAGCCGAGGAGGGAGCAGAAGGAAAGGGAGCCGGGATCGTCTTGGTGATCCAGGCGGAGCCACAGCCTCTCCTGATGTCGCAGCATGAATAAGACATCAGCTGATCACCATAATGTCACAGAATGGTTCAGAGTTCTGTATGAAAGACGGACGAGTGGGCAGAGCTTATGATTGTGGCTCCGATTCGGTTGCACCGTTGTCCGGTTTTAAGATCTTTTCTTCGAAATATTTAAAAACGTCGCGGCCGAAACCGTCATGATGCCGTTTTAATCCCCTTTGAATAAACAGACCAGGATATGAGATTCACGGTCACCTTGTGGTACTTGGTTTCCGCGTGAACGTCCTTTCCTGTGGAGTTTTAGGGGTTTTGGTTGAGGTGGGAGGACCCGCCGCCCGTTCT
The DNA here is from genome assembly GCF_003711565.1 of Takifugu flavidus. Taxonomy (NCBI): domain Eukaryota; kingdom Metazoa; phylum Chordata; class Actinopteri; order Tetraodontiformes; family Tetraodontidae; genus Takifugu; species Takifugu flavidus. The sequence continues at coordinate 26,996,813 of NC_079520.1, read as the reverse complement.
GGTGAGACCGGACTGATGGGAGGAGACGGGAGAGGAAAAGCTGTTGGTGGCCTGAATGAGACGAAGCGTCGCGCTGCTCCGTCTCCCCAACTGTTGCTGGAGACGTTTGAAACTGGGTGACTGACAGAGGAATTCCCATATTTGTGGTGAAATATTGCGGCGCCGTCGCCATCCCACTGATCTCTTTGGGAATACTGGTGGATCCCAGAGGCTGTTCCACAACACGGAGTCGGTTTGAACTGGTTTGTCTTGATGAAGGCGTGCGATGTGTCCGAATTCCTGTCATGGAAGAACCTTGTTATTGTTCTCTGTTCATTTCATCAGATAATATTTCCACTGATCAGAATTAGTTTGTTGTTTGATCCTGGTTGATTCTGTTGCCTCACTTTGGGCCCCAGCTTGATGTAGGAGACAGATTTAGGAAGGAATCTCCTGGATCATCTGGATCTCTTCTTTTACAGTCAGTGAACTTATGATCATGTGATTTGTATTGTTACTGACCTGTAATTCTGAGTCCTCTGGTCTCTTTTTCTAGTTTGAGAGTTGTAGGGACCCAGAAATGACCCCCCACAGAGATCTCCAAAAAGACCCCCAGAGAGACCTCCAGAAAGACCCCCAGAGAGACCTCCAGAAAGACCCCCACAGAGATCTCCAAAAAGACCCCCAGAGAGACCTCCAGAAAGACCCCCACAGAGATCTCCAAAAAGACCCCCGCAGAGACCCCCAGAAAGACCCCCAGAAAGATCTCCAGAGAGATCTCCAGAAAGTCCTCCAGAGAGTCCCCCAGCTCTGAGCTGACTCAGCGTTCTCTGCTGAGTGTAGTTCCTCTTCTTGATGAATCACTTCCGTCAATTCGTCCATCTCCTAGCAAGTTATTTCTTGTCACAGTTAGATCCGTTAATACTCCAAATATTCTCCCCCTCCGTTTCTTCTGCTCCTCTCCGTCTTCTCTGCCTTCATCCTCCACCATTCTTTATCCTCCCTTTCTGCGGCTCTCTCACCCTGTTCTCCCGCATTTCACACAGGTCTTTTCGGGAGGCCTCTGGGGGTATTTTTGGGGTCTTTCTGAGGGTGTCTTTGGAGGTCTCTCTGGGGGTCACTTTAGAGGTCTCTCTGGGGGTCTTTCTGGGGGTCTCTCTGGAGGTCTTTCTGGGGGACTTTCTGGGGGTGTCTTTGGAGGTCTCTCTGGGGGTCACTTTGGAGGTCTCTCTGGGGGGTCTCTGCGGGGGTCTCTGGCAGTCTTTCTGGGGGTCTCTCTCCAAAGATGACCTCCAAAGACTCTCACTTTCTCCAAAGACACCCCCAGAAAGATCTTTCGAGGGACCTCCAAAGACACTCACTCACTCACTTTCTCCAAAGACACCCCAGAAACATCTTTCGAGGTACCTACCTCCAAAGACACTCACTCACTCACTTTCTCCAAAGACACCCCAGAAACATCTTTCGAGGTACCTACCTCCAAAGACACTCACTCACTCACTTTCTCCAAAGACACCCCAGAAACATCTTTCGAGGTACCTACCTCCAAAGACACTCACTCACTCACTTTCTCCAAAGACACCCCAGAAACATCTTTCGAGGTACCTACCTCCAAAGACACTCACTCACTCACTTTCTCCAAAGACACCCCAGAAACATCTTTCGAGGTACCTACCTCCAAAGACACTCACTCACTCACTTTCTCCAAAGACACCCCAGAAACATCTTTCGAGGTACCTACCTCCAAAGACACTCACTCACTCACTTTCTCCAAAGACACCCCAGAAACATTTTTCGAGGTACCTACCTCCAAAGACACTCACTCACTCACTTTCTCCAAAGACACCCCAGAAACATCTTTCGAGGTACCTACCTCCAAAGACACTCACTCACTCACTTTCTCCAAAGACACCCCAGAAACATCTTTCGAGGTACCTACCTCCAAAGACACTCACTCACTCACTTTCTCCAAAGACACCCCAGAAACATCCTTCGAGGTACCTACCTCCAAAGACACTCACTCACTCACTCACTTTCTCCAAAGACACCCCAGAAACATCTTTCGAGGTACCTACCTCCAAAGACACTCACTCACTTTCTCCAAAGACACCCCAGAAACATCCTTTGAGGTACCTACCTCCAAAGACACTCACTCACTCACTTTCTCCAAAGACACCCCAGAAACATCTTTCGAGGTACCTACCTCCAACGACACTCACTCACTCACTTTCTCCAAAGACACCCCAGAAACATCTTTCGAGGTACCTACCTCCAACGACACTCACTCACTCACTTTCTCCAAAGACACCCCAGAAACATCCTTCGAGGTACCTACCTCCAAAGACACTCACTCACTCACTTTCTCCAAAGACACCCCAGAAACATCTTTTGAGGTACCTGCCTCCAAAGACACTCACTCACTTTCTCCAAAGACACCCCAGAAACATCCTTTGAGGTACCTACCTGCAAAGACACCCAGAAACATCCTTCGAGGTACCTACCTCCAAAGACACTCACTCACTCTCTCCAAAGACACCCCAGAAACATCCTTCGAGGTACCTACCTCCAAAGACACTCACTCACTCACTTTCTCCAAAGACACCCAGAACATCTTTCGAGGTACCTACCTCCAAAGACACTCACTCACTCTCTCCAAAGACACCCCAGAAACATCCTTCGAGGTACCTACCTCCAAAGACACTCACTCACTCACTTTCTCCAAAGACACCCAGAAACATCTTTCGGGGTACCTACCTCCAAAGACACTCACTCACTCACTTTCTCCAAAGACACCCCAGAAACATCTTTCGGGGTACCTACCTCCAAAGACACTCACTCACTCACTTTCTCCAAAGACACCCCAGAAACATCTTTCGAGGTACCTACCTCCAAAGACACTCACTCACTCACTTTCTCCAAAGACACCCCAGAAACATCTTTCGGGGTACCTACCTCCAAAGACACTCACTCACTCACTTTCTCCAAAGACACCCCAGAAACATCTTTCGGGGTACCTACCTCCAAAGACACTCACTCACTCACTTTCTCCAAAGACACCCCAGAAACATCTTTCGAGGTACCTACCTCCAGAGACACTCACTTTCTCCAAAGACACCCCAGAAACATCCTTCGAGGTACCTACCTCCAAAGACACTCACTCACTCACTCACTTTCTCCAAAGACACCCCAGAAACATCTTTCGGGGCACCTACCTCCAAAGACACTCACTCACTCACTTTCTCCAAAGACACCCCAGAAACATCTTTCGGGGTACCTACCTCAAAGACACTCACTCACTCACTCACTCCAAAGACACCCCAGAAACATCTTTCGGGGTACCTACCTCCAAAGACACTCACTCACTCACTCACTTTCTCCAAAGACACCTCAGAAACATCTTTCGAGGTACCTACCTCCAAAGACACTCACTCACTCACTTTCTCCAAAGACACCCAGAAACATCTTTCGAGGTACCTACCTCCAAAGACACTCACTCACTCACTTTCTCCAAAGACACCCCAGAACATCTTTCGAGGTACCTACCTCCAAAGACACTCACTCACTCACTTTCTCCAAAGACACCCCAGAAACATCCTTTGAGGTACCTACCTGCAAAGACACCCCAGAAACATCCTTCGAGGTACCTACCTCCAAAGACACTCACTCACTTTCTCCAAAGACACCCCAGAAACATCCTTCGAGGTACCTACCTCCAAAGACACTCACTCACTCACTTTCTCCAAAGACACCCCAGAAACATCCTTCGAGGTACCTACCTCCAAAGACACTCACTCACTTTCTCCAAAGACACCCCAGAAACATCCTTCGAGGTCCTACTACCTCCAAAGACACTCACTCACTCTCTCAAAGACACCCCAGAAACATCCTTCGAGGTACCTACCTCCAAAGACACTCACTCACTCACTTTCTCCAAAGACACCCCAGAAACATCTTTCGAGGTACCTACCTCCAAAGACACTCACTCACTCTCTCCAAAGACACCCAGAAACATCCTTCGAGGTACCTACCTCCAAAGACACTCACTCACTCACTTTCTCCAAAGACACCCCAGAAACATCTTTCGGGGTACCTACCTCCAAAGACACTCACTCACTCACTTTCTCCAAAGACACCCCAGAAACATCTTTCGGGGTACCTACCTCCAAAGACACTCACTCACTCACTTTCTCCAAAGACACCCCAGAAACATCTTTCGAGGTACCTACCTCCAAAGACACTCACTCACTCACTTTCTCCAAAGACACCCAAAAACATCTTTCGGGGTACCTACCTCCAAAGACACTCACTCACTCACTTTCTCCAAAGACACCCCAGAAACATCTTTCGGGGTACCTACCTCCAAAGACACTCACTCACTCACTTTCTCCAAAGACACCCCAGAAACATCTTTCGAGGTACCTACCTCCAGAGACACTCACTTTCTCCAAAGACACCCCAGAAACATCTTTCGAGGTACCTACCTCCAAAGACACTCACTCACTCACTTTCTCCAAAGACACCCCAGAAACATCTTTCGGGGTACCTACCTCCAAAGACACTCACTCACTCACTTTCTCCAAAGACACCCCAGAAACATCTTTCGGGGTACCTACCTCCAAAGACACTCACTCACTCACTTTCTCCAAAGACACCCCAGAAACATCTTTCGGGGTACCTACCTCCAAAGACACTCACTCACTCACTTTCTCCAAAGACACCCCAGAAACATCTTTCGAGGTACCTACCTCCAGAGACACTCACTTTCTCCAAAGACACCCCAGAAACATCTTTCGAGGTACCTACCTCCAAAGACACTCACTCACTCACTTTCTCCAAAGACACCCCAGAAAACACATCTTTCGGGGTACCTACCTCCAAAGACACTCACTCACTCACTTTCTCCAAAGACACCCCAGAAACATCTTTCGGGGTACCTACCTCCAAAGACACTCACTCACTCACTTTCTCCAAAGACACCCCAGAAACATCTTTCGAGGTACCTACCTCAAAGACACTCACTCACTCACTTTCTCAAAGACACCCCAGAAACATCTTTCGAGGTACTACCTCCAGAGACACTCACTTTCTCCAAAGACACCCCAGAAACATCCTTCGACGGGTACCTCCAAAGACACTCACTCACTCACTCACTTTCTCCAAAGACACCCCAGAAACATCTTTCGGGGCACCTACCTCCAAAGACACTCACTCACTCACTTTCTCCAAAGACACCCCAGAAACATCTTTCGGGGTACCTACCTCCAAAGACACTCACTCACTCACTCACTCCAAAGACACCCCAGAAACATCTTTCGGGGTACCTACCTCCAAAGACACTCACTCACTCACTCACTCACTTTCTCCAAAGACACCTCAGAAACATCTTTCGAGGTACCTACCTCCAAAGACACTCACTCACTCACTTTCTCCAAAGACACCCCAGAAACATCTTTCGAGGTACCTACCTCCAAAGACACTCACTCACTCACTTTCTCCAAAGACACCCCAGAAACATCTTCGAGGTACCTACCTCCAAAGACACTCACTCACTCACTTTCTCCAAAGACACCCCAGAAACATCCTTTGAGGTACCTACCTCCAAAGACACCCCAGAAACATCCTTCGAGGTACCTACCTCCAAAGACACTCACTCACTTTCTCCAAAGACACCCCAGAAACATCCTTCGAGGTACCTACCTCCAAAGACACTCACTCACTCCACTTTCTCCAAAGACACCCCAGAAACATCCTTCGAGGTACCTACCTCCAAAGACACTCACTCACTCACTTTCTCCAAAGACACCCCAGAAACATCTTTTGAGGTACCTACCTCCAAAGACACTCACTCACTTTCTCCAAAGACACCCCAGAAACATCCTTTGAGGTACCTACCTGCAAAGACACCCCAGAAACATCCTTCGAGGTACCTACCTCCAAAGACACTCACTCACTTTCTCCAAAGACACCCCAGAACACATCCTTCGAGGTACCTACCTCCAAAGACACTCACTCACTCACTTTCTCCAAAGACACCCCAGAAACATCCTTCGAGGTACCTACCTCCAAAGACACTCACTCACTTTCTCCAAAGACACCCCAGAAACATCCTTCGAGGTACCTACCTCCAAAGACACTCACTCACTCTCTCCAAAGACACCCCAGAAACATCCTTCGAGGTACCTACCTCCAAAGACACTCACTCACTCACTTTCTCCAAAGACACCCCAGAAACATCTTTCGGGGTACCTACCTCCAAAGACACTCACTCACTCTCTCCAAATACACCCCAGAAACATCCTTCGAGGTACCTACCTCCAAAGACTACTCCACTCACTCACTTTCACTTCTCCAAAGAACACCCCAGAAACATCTTTCGAGGTACCTACCTCCAAAGACACTCACTCACTCTCTTCTCCAAAGACACCCCAGAAACATCCTTCGAGGTACCTACCTCCAAAGACACTCACTCACTCACTTTCTCCAAAGACACCCCAAAAACATCTTCGAGGTACCTACCTCCAAAGACACTCACTCACTCACTTTCTCCAAAGACACCCCAGAAACATCTTTCGAGGTACCTACCTCCAAAGACCCACTCACTCACTCACTTTCTCCAAAGACACCCCAGAACTCCTTCTAGGTAACACCCCCTACCTCCAAAGACACTCACTCACTCACTTCTCCAAAGACACCCCAAAAACATCTTTCGAGGTACCTACCTCCAAAGACACTCACTCACTCACTTTCTCCAAAGACACCCCAGAAACATCTTTCGGGGTACCTACCTCCAAAGACACTCACTCACTCACTTTCTCCAAAGACAACCCCAGAAACATCTTCGAGGTACCTACCTCCAAAGACACTCACTTTCTCCAAAGACACCCCAGAAACATCTTTCGAGGTACCTACCTCCAAAGACACTCACTCACTCACTTTCTCCAAAGACAATACACCCAGAAACATCTTTCGGGGTACCTACCTCCAAAGACACTCACTCACTCACTTTCTCCAAAGACACCCCAGAAACATCTTTCGGGGTACCTACCTCCAAAGACACTCACTCACTCACTTTCTCCAAAGACACCCCAGAAACATCTTTCGAGGTACCTACCTCCAGAGAACCTCACTTTCTCCAAAGACACCCCAAAAACATCTTTCGAGGTACCTACCTCCAGAGACACTCACTTTCTCCAAAGACACCCCAGAAACATCTTTCGGGGTACCTACCTCCAAAGACACTCTCACTCACTCACTTTCTCCAAAGACACCCCAGAAACATCTTCTTTCGAGGTACCTACCTCCAGAGACACTCACTTTCTCCAAAGACAACCCCAGAAACATCTTTCGAGGTACCTACCTCCAGAGACACTCACTTTCTCCCGAAGACACCCCAGAAACATCTTTCGAGGTACCTACCTCCAAAGACACTCACTCACTCACTTTCTCCAAAGACACCCCAGAAACATCTTTCGGGGTACCTACCTACCTCCAAAGACACTCACTCACTCACTTTCTCCAAAGACACCCCAGAAACATCCTTCGAGGTACCTACCTCCAAAGACACTCACTCACTCTCTCCAAAGACACCCCAGAAACATCCTTCGAGGTACCTACCTCCAAAGACACTCACTCACTCACTTTCTCCAAAGACACCCCAGAAACATCTTTCGAGGTACCTACCTCCAAAGACACTCACTCACTCTCTCCAAAGACACCCCAGAAACATCCTTCGAGGTACCTACCTCCAAAGACACTCACTCACTCACTTTCTCCAAAGAGACACCCCAAAAACATCTTTCGGGGTACCTACCTCCAAAGACACTCACTCACTCACTTTCTCCAAAGACACCCCAGAAACATCTTTCGGGGTACCTACCTCCAAGACACTCACTCACTCACTTTCTCCAAAGACACCCCAGAAACATCTTTCGAGGTACCTACCTCCAAAGACACTCACTCACTCACTTTCTCCAAGACACCCCAGAAACATCTTTCGGGGTACCTACCTCCAAAGACACTCACTCACTCACTTTCTCCAAAGACACCCCAGAAACATCTTTCGGGGTACCTACCTCCAAGACACTCACTCACTCACTTTCTCCAAAACACCCCAGAAACATCTTTCGAGGTACCTACCTCCAAAGACACTCACTCACTCACTTTCTCCAAAGACACCCCAAAAACATCTTTCGGGGTACCTACCTCCAAAGACACTCACTCACTCACTTTCTCCAAAGACACCCCAGAAACATCTTTCGGGGTACCTACCTCCAAAGACACTCACTCACTCACTTTCTCCAAAGACACCCCAGAAACATCTTTCGAGGTACCTACCTCCAGAGACACTCACTTTCTCCAAAGACACCCCAGAAACATCTTTCGAGGTACCTACCTCCAAAGACACTCACTCACTCACTTTCTCCAAAGACACCCCAGAAACATCTTTCGGGGTACCTACCTCCAAAGACACTCACTCACTCACTTTCTCCAAAGACACCCCAGAAACATCTTTCGGGGTACCTACCTCCAAAGACACTCACTCACTCACTTTCTCCAAAGACACCCCAGAAACATCTTTCGAGGTACCTACCTCCAAAGACACTCACTCACTCACTTTCTCCAAAGACACCCCAGAAACATCTTTCGAGGTACCTACCTCCAGAGACACTCACTTTCTCCAAAGACACCCCAGAAACATCCTTCGAGGTACCTACCTCCAAAGACACTCACTCACTCACTCACTTTCTCCAAAGACACCCCAGAAACATCTTTCGGGGCACCTACCTCCAAAGACACTCACTCACTCACTTTCTCCAAAGACACCCCAGAAACATCTTTCGGGGTACCTACCTCCAAAGACACTCACTCACTCACTCACTCCAAAGACACCCCAGAAACATCTTTCGGGGTACCTACCTCCAAAGACACTCACTCACTCACTCACTTTCTCCAAAGACACCTCAGAAACATCTTTCGAGGTACCTACCTCCAAAGACACTCACTCACTCACTTTCTCCAAAGACACCCCAGAAACATCTTTCGAGGTACCTACCTCCAAAGACACTCACTCACTCACTTTCTCCAAAGACACCCCAGAAACATCTTTCGAGGTACCTACCTCCAAAGACACTCACTCACTCACTTTCTCCAAAGACACCCCAGAAACATCCTTTGAGGTACCTACCTCCAAAGACACCCCAGAAACATCCTTCGAGGTACCTACCTCCAAAGACACTCACTCACTTTCTCCAAAGACACCCCAGAAACATCCTTCGAGGTACCTACCTCCAAAGACACTCACTCACTCACTTTCTCCAAAGACACCCCAGAAACATCCTTCGAGGTACCTACCTCCAAAGACACTCACTCACTCACTTTCTCCAAAGACCCCAGAAACATCTTTTGAGGTACCTACCTCCAAAGACACTCACTCACTCACTTTCTCCAAAGACACCCCAGAAACATCCTTTGAGGTACCTACCTGCAAAGACACCCCAGAAACATCCTTCGAGGTACCTACCTCCAAGACACTCACTCAATTTCTCCAAAGACACCCCAGAAACATCCTTCGAGGTACCTACCTCCAAAGACACTCACTCACTCACTTTCTCCAAAGACACCCCAGAAACATCCTTCGAGGTACCTACCTCCAAAGACACTCACTCACTTTCTCCAAAGACACCCCAAAAACATCCTTCGAGGTACCTACCTCCAAAGACACTCACTCACTCTCTCCAAAGACACCCCAGAAACATCCTTCGAGGTACCTACCTCCAAAGACACTCACTCACTCACTTTCTCCAAAGACACCCCAGAAACATCTTTCGAGGTACCTACCTCCAAAGACACTCACTCACTTTCTCCAAAGACACCCCAGAAACATCCTCGAGGTACCTACCTCCAAAGACACTCACTCACTCACTTTCTCCAAAGACACCCCAGAAACATCTTTCGGGGTACCTACCTCCAAGACACTCACTCACTCACTCACTTTCTCCAAAGACACCCAGAAACATCTTTCGGGGTACCTACCTCCAAAGACACTCACTCACTCACTTTCTCCAAAGACACCCCAGAAACATCTTTCGAGGTACCTACCTCCAAAGACACTCACTCACTCACTTTCTCCAAAGACACCCCAAAAACATCTTTCGGGGTACCTACCTCCAAAGACACTCACTCACTCACTTTCTCCAAAGACACCCCAGAAACATCTTTCGGGGTACCTACCTCCAAAGACACTCTCACTCACTCACTTTCTCCAAAGACACCCCAGAAACATCTTTCGAGGTACCTACCTCCAGAGACACTCACTTTCTCCAAAGACACCCCCCCAGAAACATCTTTCGAGGTACCTACCTCCAAAGACACTCACTCACTCACTTTCTCCAAAGACACCCCAGAAACATCTTTCGGGGTACCTACCTACCACCAAAGACACTCACTCACTCACTTTCTCCAAAGACACCCCAGAAACATCTTTCGGGGTACCTACCTCCAAAGACACTCACTCACTCACTTTCTCCAAAGACACCCCAGAAACATCTTTCGAGGTACCTACCTCCAGAGACACTCACTTTCTCCAAAGACACCCCAGAAACATCTTTCGAGGTACCTACCTCCAGAGACACTCACTTTCTCCAAAGACACCCCAGAAACATCTTTCGGGGTACCTACCTCCAAAGACACTCACTCACTCACTTTCTCCAAAGACACCCCAGAAACATCTTTCGAGGTACCTACCTCCAGAGACACTCACTTTCTCCAAAGACACCCCAGAAACATCTTTCGAGGTACCTACCTCCAGAGACACTCACTTTCTCCGAAGACACCCCAGAAACATCTTTCGAGGTACCTACCTCCAAACACTCACTCACTCACTTTCTCCAAAGACACCCCAGAAACATCTTTCGGGGTACCTACCTCCAAAGACACTCACTCACTCACTTTCTCCAAAGACACCCCAGAAATATCTTTCGGGGTACCTACCTCCAAAGACACTCACTCACTCACTTTCTCCAAAGACACCCCAGAAACATCTTTCGGGGTACCTACCTCCAAAGACACTCACTCACTCACTTTCTCCAAAGACACCCCAGAAATATCTTTCGGGGTACCTACCTCCAAAGACACTCACTCACTCACTTTCTCCAAAGACACCCCAGAAACATCTTTCGGGGTACCTACCTCCAAAGACACTCACTCACTCACTTTCTCCAAAGACACCCCAGAAATATCTTTCGGGGTACCTACCTCCAAAGACACTCACTCACTCACTTTCTCCAAAGACACCCCAGAAACATCTTTCGGGGTACCTACCTCCAAAGACACTCACTCACTCACTTTCTCCAAAGACACCCCAGAAATATCTTTCGGGGTACCTACCTCCAAAGACACTCACTCACTCACTCACTCCAAAGACACCCCAGAAACATCTTTCGGGGTACCTACCTCCAAAGACACTCACTCACTCACTCACTCCAAAGACACCCCAGAAACATCTTTCGGGGTACCTACCTCCAAAGACACTCACTCACTCACTCACTTTCTCCAAAGACACCCCAGAAACATCCTTCGAGGTACCTACCTCCAAAGACACTCACTCACTCACTTTCTCCAAACACCCCAGAAACATCTTTCGAGGTACCTACCTCCAAAGACACTCACTCACTCGAGCCTATCCCAGCACAATGGGCGGAGGCAGGGTACACCCTGGACTGGACGCCAGTCAATCGCAGGGCTAACACATATAGACAAACAACCATTCTCTCTCACACTCACGGGCAATTTCGAGTTTCCAATTAGCCTAAGCATGTCTTTGGACTGTGGGAGGAAGCCGGAGTACCCGGAGAGAAACCAGGCGTGCAAACTCCACACAGAAAGTCCCCACCCTCCAACCGGGGATCGAACCCAGAGCCTTCTTGCTGTGAGGCAACAGTGCTACCCACCACACCACCGTGCTGCTGCTTTCTAATGCACGAAATGAAACTATGTAAAATGATTTTACTCTGATAGGACAGGCTGACTTTAGTTTTCTGCTTTTACCTACCAGTAGAGTGGTAATATTTCTATTCATAATTTGTCTTCTCATACTCTATATTTATATTTAGAGAGGAAATGCAACAATTTGTCTGAGTGCTCGGTAATTAGTTGCGATTGCGAGCCATGGCCAGAAGGTGTCAGTGTTGACTCAAATGCTCTATTAAAATCAGAGTTTCGAAAAGGACAGTTGAAATATAGTGAGTTGTTGTCATTCCTATTCCATTTCCTCAGTGTGTGTGTGTGTGGGGGGGGGGGTTCAGAGCAACTAAAAGCTCTAAATTCAATCCTTGGTTCCCTGTGGATCTCAAAGGATGATACAGTATAATTGTACTCGGCAAACCGGCTCATGTCAGCATAATCCACTTACAGTGCACGTGCACACACATATGCACACACGCATGATCAATAATCACAGTGATCTGCCACATTGGGTTTTCCTCTATGTTCATTATTGATAAGGCAGAGAAGAGGAAAGGTGTGATGGGAACTGAAGCGTTTCTATCCTGGCAACAGTAATTCATCATCTCTGTGTCTGTTGTTGTTGTTGTTGTTGTGTTGTTGTTGTTTACCAGGGAAGAGGAGCTGTTGATACCTGTGGGTAGTTTTGACTGGTGCCTTGCTTTTTTCAAGCTGTCAGAAATGGTTCTGCTATCAGAAACATTCGGTAAATCGGTTTATTTTCTGATTTAATCTTCTTTTCAGCCAGGGTCTTTCAAACATCTTAGTTTACCAACACAGGCCTTTGGAGATGTTTGCTGCACTCCCAGTTGTAGTGTGTGTGTGTGTGTGTGTGTGTTTGAAAGAGAGAGAGAGAATGAGATGGAGGGAGTTGGAGCTGCTCAGAGCAGGAAAGAGCTCGAATGTGTCTCCTTTGCTTAATCTGGGCAGTCTCGTTGGCTCCTCTCCCTGTGTGAGTGTGTGTGCGTGCGTGCGCATGTGCGTGCACACTTGTTTGTGCGAGCATGAGTGTGAAAGTGGGTGTGAGCGACTGACTGAGTTGGTGTCTGCGCTCGGCGAGAGCGGCTGCCGCTCCGCTCTACTCCGTCCATCCATGCTGGATTAAAAACAACATCATCTGTTTTGGACTCACACACACACACACACACACACACACTCACAGTCGCTGTTACAGCCGCTGAGATGAGCGAGGAGGTTAAAGAGAAGGCTCCAGGGAAGGCTCATCGCAAGAAGAAGGGGAAGAAGGTAAAAGAACGCAACAAGCCGGCTCATCTGGCTTCAGGACAACAGGAAAGATTTCCTTTTGTTTATTTATTGGTTTATTTCCGACACACAAGTTAGAGGCTATTTAAACGTTGTTGATGTTGAAGTCTTCATGCGGGAAGGGGGGTCTGAAGGGTCCGTCCAGCCGCTGGTTTTTCCTCTCCCCAGTTGAATTTGCACCTTTGTTTTGCATCGGGCACCTGTTACCCTGCCGATACACCCGGAGAGTGTGGGGGAGATTAGCCGAGGAGGGAGCAGAAGGAAAGGGAGCCGGGATCGTCTTGGTGATCCAGGCGGAGCCACAGCCTCTCCTGATGTCGCAGCATGAATAAGACATCAGCTGATCATCATAATGTCACATAATGGTTCAGAGTTCTGTATGAAAGACGGACGAGTGGGCGGAGCTTAAGCCCTTAAGATTGTGGCTCCGGTTCGGTTGCACCGTTGTCCAGTTTTAAGTTCTTTTCTTCGAAATATTTAAAAACGTCACGGCCGAAACCGTCATGATGGCGTTTTATTCCCCTTTAAATAAACAGAACAGGATATGAGATTCACGGTCACCTTGTGGTACTTGGTTTCCGCGTGAACGTCCTTTCCTGTGGAGTTTTTGGGGTTTTGGTTGAGGTGGGAAGACCCGCCGCCCGTTCTGGTGAGACCGGACTGATGGGAGGAGACGGGAGAGGAAAAGCTGTTGGTGGCCTGAATGAGACGAAGGTGTCGCTGCTCCGTCTCCCCAACTGTTGCTGGAGACGTTTGAAACCGGGTGACTGACAGAGGAATTCCCATATTTGTGGTGAAATATTGTGGCGCCGTCGCCATCCCACTGATCTCTCTGGGAATACTGGTGGATCCCAGAGGCTGTTCCACAGCACGGAGTCGGTTTGAACTGGTTTGTCTTGATGAAGGCGTGCGATGTGTCCGAATTCCTGTCATGGAAGAACCTTGTTGTTGTTCTCTGTTTATTTTCTCAGATAATATTTCCACTGATCAGAATTAGTTTGTTGTTTGATCCTGGTTGATTCTGTTGCCTCACTTTGGGCCCCAGCTTGATGTAGGAGACGGATTTAGGAAGGAATCTCTTGGATCATCTGGATCTCTTCTTTTACAGTCAGTCAACTTATGATCATGTGATCTGTTGTTACTGACCTGTAATTCTGAGTCCTCTGGTCTCTTTTTCCAGTTTGAGAGTTGTTGGGACCCAGAAATGACCCCCCACAGAGATCTCCAAAAAGACCCCTGCAGAGACCCCCACAGAAATCTCCAAAAAGACCCCCAGAGAGACCTCCAGAAAGATCTCCAGAGAGATCCCCGCAGAGACCTCCACAGAGATCTCCAAAAAGATCCCCACAGAGACCCCCAGAAAGTCCCCCAGAAAGATCTCCAGAAAGATCTCCAGAAAGATCTCCAAAGAAACCCCCAGAAAGACCCCTGCAGAGACCCCCAGAGAGATCTCCAAAGAAACCCCCAGCAAGACCTCCAAAGAGATCTCCAAAGAGACCCCAAGCAAGAACTCCAGAGAAATCTCCAAAAAGACCCCCACAGAGACCCCCAGAGATACCCCCAGAGAGGTCTCCAGAAAGTCCTCCAGAGAGTCCCCCAGCTCTGAGCTGACTCAGCGTTCTCTGCTGAGTGTAGTTCCTCTTCTTGATGAATCACTTCTCTCAATTCCTCCATCTCCTAGCAAGTTATTTCTTGTCACAGTTAGATCCGTTAATATTCCAAATATTCTCCCCCTTCATTTCTGCTCCTCTCCGTCTTCCCTCCCTTCACCCTCCACCATTCTTTATCCTCCCTTTCTGCGGCTCTCTCACCCTGTTCTCCCGAATCCCTCACAGGTCTTTGTGGGGGTATCTCTGGGAACTCTCTCGAGGTCTCTCTATGGGTCTCTCAAGATCTTTCCGGGGGTAGTTTTGGAGGTCTTTTTGGGGGTCTCTTTGGAGGTCTCTCTGGGGGTCTCCCTGGAGGCCTCTTTGAGGGTTTCTGTGGAGGTCTCTGTGGGGGTCTCTGTGGAGGTCTCTTGGAGCTCTAGCTGGATAAAAACAGATCCTGATACCACCTGTGCACTGCTGTTGCCTGCATATATGCAGAGGTGTATGCCTGCTATGGGTTTCTCATTTACATCATGTAACTCAAAGCCTGTGTGCTTGAGTCCAGGCCGACAGTAGACCATTTCAATCAGTCCCTAAGGAGAGGAGGTGCCGACCGAGAACATTTCTGCTGCTTCTGCGGTGGCTTTCTGATGTGATAAAACCCAGGTCTGACTCTCTGGTGATGATGAACCCTGTTCAGCAGCGCATGCTGCATGTGCACAATGTTTTCTTTCTGTTGTTTTTAGAAAGAGAAGTGGACTATCGCTTATGTAACTCGGCTGCCCACATTCAGTCATTTTTCAGCCCACACCCTCTGCAGTGTCAATACTGTCAATGTTTTTAATATGGGCACGCTGGCAGCCTGATTTATCACAAGTGCAGAGGGAGAAAGTAAGAAAAGCATTTAGACGCAACCACAGAAGTGCAGATTTGCAGCAATCGAAAACCTGTTTTCACATAAGAAATGATGGAAAAGCAAGTTTGTTTTAAAGAAAACTGAAGACTGAATCTATAGGTGAACGCAGAGAAACCATACCAAGGTGACCCTTATGCTCCTAAAACACCACAACACAAGAAAGTCTTGCTGGCACACATTTTGGATCCCGAATCAACTTTAGGGAATGTTGGATCGTATATCAAAGTTGTAGCGTCATGGCGACCTTATGTTTGACCCTGATATGCTCTATGTGAGCACATCAGGGTGGGACTTGTTCATCTACACCAGGGAGGAGCCTCAGTGGAATGCCCAGCGTTTCTTGAGCACAATTCCCACCGCCATCGCTCCCGGAAGGCGTTGCCAAGGAAATCCGATCAAGGCTCTTTTACGAGCCGTTGGCAGTTTGGCCAAGTTGCGCTGTGGGTGCAATGTTGCTTCTCTGAGAGCAGGAAGTGTAACATTAACTGATGAAATTCTAAATATTCTCCAAGGTTTGCGGGCAGTGTAACCTTACCATCTGCCAGCCCAGTAAACTCAGTAGGACCATCAGTCTGGAACAGAGATGCACCAATACCGGACATGAGTACTCGTACGAGTACATTTGAAGTACCGGCACAACGCAGAATATAAAAAGTTTACTCACGACACCGACGCGAGGCCAACATGCTGGCTAAGCGGAAGAAAATGTCCAGAGACAACCCACGTGCGGTCAAAACCACAGATGCTCATGCTGAGTATATTGCCCTAGATGACCAGCCACTGGCCGTGGTGGATGATTTGGAGCTGAGGTTCCTAGCCATGCCGTATCACAGACATGGACCTATCGAAGCTGCAGGGCGGCACAAAACGCATCCACAACCTGTTGCGTGGTGTTACAACGTTCAGCGTCACCACGGGGCATTTGGAGCAACAGCAGCGATGGCCCAATGTCTCTGGTCAGCCTGACTGCACAGTGGGGCAGTTTATACTGTTGAATTACACTATATCTGGGGGGGGGGTAACTGTGCAATGGCGTCACTACTCTGTATCGCTGAGTACTCGAATGCAAGTACTTGTACTCTACTCATTTGGGGGGGGAAAAAGTGGTATCGCTGCATCCCTAGTCTGGATAATCTAGAAATCAATTTTTGTGGGCGGGGCCAAAGAAAACAGACTTAGAGACTTGGCTAGCTCAGGGTTACATAGTTCAGACAGTTTTTAGTTGGGTACAAATCCGATTTTACAGAACTGCTTCTTCAGTGAAACTGATGTCTGGGCACACTTGGAGGCATTACGCATTGTATTTAATGCAGACTTAGCTTTAAGGCGCTACCGTTGTTTTATTGCGGTAGCCGCTGCAGCCATAAAGGACTTAAAGCACACAGACGAATGAAGCGGGTGGTGTTTAGGGTGAGAGTTTCTGCCAGTGGGCTCCTTCAGAGGCAACATATTGTGTTTTTGCTGAGGCAGCCGTGCAGCAGAATGTTGCACTTGGCTCCATTTCCCACTTCACAGGAACAGGATGATGCTCTGCTAGCTCACTTTGTTCAGCGCGGCGTTCCTTCTTTCTCTCTGTGGCACAAAGAGGCAGAAAAAAAACGGGAACGGTAAAGCGGGAGCTTTGACCGACTGTTTTCCTTAGCTCGGGTGAGAAAATCCCGAACGACCGAGATGGAAATGGAGCCGGAGACCTCACGTTGCCTTCGTATTTGAGACACTGTTAGTTTAAGCCCTCAGTGTTTAAAGTAGCTTTCTGTTGGTTTATGTCACTTTATATCTTATTTGCAGGCTGTTTTGCTATCTTCTTGCTAAAGCTACCCATCTAAAGAATGAGGCGTTTTCATTATTGCCTGAACCTCCTGTGTAAGTGGTCCCAGTGGAATCTCCAGTGCTCCCAGATCAGCTCCAGCCACTGTGGTCAGAAAATGGACCTGTTGTTGAGACAAAATGGCAGAAGGGGGGGGGAGCGCTGAACGTACCGAGCCCGGAGTTCAGGGACGGAGCTGAGATGAAGGCTCGGTGAAGGTGTCAGACGGTCAAATGAGTCGGAATGCGACTGTTGTCATGGAAACAGAAGTGTGGAAGAAAGGCGACGTTTCAGGGGAAGCGTCATACTTGTCTGTACGGTACTTCATTAACGCCCCTCCCCACATCTGATTCCTATTTCTCCTCCAAGCTTTTGTGTGGCCTATGGAGTCTGTTTTGGGATGGATAGAGACCCCTGGTGCCATTTTAGCTGCTAACCTGTTAACTACCAGCTCACTATTTACGGTTG
Organism: Takifugu flavidus; assembly: GCF_003711565.1. Lineage (NCBI taxonomy): Eukaryota > Metazoa > Chordata > Actinopteri > Tetraodontiformes > Tetraodontidae > Takifugu > Takifugu flavidus. The sequence continues at coordinate 26,978,791 of NC_079520.1, read as the reverse complement.
TTGTGGTCGCGGGTCAGCTGGAAATGGCCCAATACTAACTGGGAGAGTGGCACAGGCAACAGTCTGAATGGCAACAGTTGCAGGTTGACTGGGTTGTGCACGTAACCATCCCGACTCATCGTCTCCTCTTTCCTCCATCCTTCACCCCTTCCCTCCCACTCTGCTTCCTCCCTCCATCTCCTAACAGTGGCTGCACGAACCCTACCTGATGCGTTGCCATGACAGCCTGCCAGTGCCTTTGCCCACTGCCGATTCCCATCCTGAAGTGGCTGCATCCTGTTGCCAGTGTGTGTGTGTGTGTGTGTGTGTGTGTGTGTGTGTGTGTGTGTGTGTAGGATTGGGATGAGCTATCAGTGTCTATTATAGAAAGTTCATGTCTAATTAACCTTTATAATGTCGGCGAGGGTTATCATTCCAAGTGGATTACACACACACACACACACACACACACACACACACACACACACATGCAGGGTTTCAGGAGTGTGTGGTGATGGATGTTAGAATTTGTCCTCCAACAACGAGCAGATTAAAGTGTAATTTCAGATGATCCTCGGAGGCTTTCTGAAGTCGGCTCATTTGACGGGTGATGGCTTCTCCGGGGTTACGGAGCCTGAAACATTTAATGAATGTCGGGTCATCTTGTTACCAGGCTAAGAATAACATTTACTACTAGGACTCGTATGTAGACAGGACGTCTGCGCCCCCGAGTTTTTAATGACTATATTTTTATTATTAATGTCTGTGCCTGTAAAACATGAAGTATTCAGCTTCTCAGAGTATTCACACACCACAGCTCTGTGGTCCCATTCAGAACATACGAGCAACACATTTAAATTTAGATGTCGTAACCAAACAACTGATTGATTACCTCTATGATCACAGCTGTGTTCACTCTTACTCAACCAAACCATTCCCTTTAGAATGACACATTGTCCAATTAAGGGTCACAACCAGTGACCGTATTTAACGTCATTAATGTTGTCCTTGCTTCCCGAAAGTGAAGTAGTTGCGTGTAGATTCCTCCTCGTGGTGGGTGGCAGTATTGTCAAACCTTGCCTGAAATATAATTATGTTTAACCAGAGTTTTTGTTATTAAGGATAAAGAGAGACAAATGCCACAGCTGATTTTTTTTTAAGCATAGATGCTATTTATCTGGGGCTACAGGATTATTCCCAAAAGATGATAAAGATGAATATTCCTATTCCATAATGAGTTCTGCCAGAAAATGTGGAGGGATCGACAATCTAAAGGAGCGTGATGTGGTCCGATGGGGCCTCGGCACGGAGGCGGAGGGATATTCTGTTAGGAGGAGCTATTTGTAGCTGGTGTATCTGGTTGCCGTGGAGACAGCTGGCAGAGTGCCAGCAGGAAACCCAACTTGACCTCAGACAGAAGGACGGTTTCATATAAGATAGATAAAAAATACTTGGTATAAACATAAGAGGGAGGCACTCTTGATTGGTAAGTGTCTGTAATGGCGTCTCGGTGTCTTAAAAGAGACGCGTGTGTAAAGTAAATTAGATAAAATGTCGCGGCCTGTATCTTTTCAAAATGTGTGTGTGTGTGTGTGTGTTACACTCATCGTGCTGCATGTGGATTCAACAGGTGAATATGATGAAGATGATGATGTGGGCGGGCGCAGGCGTGACCTGTCATTTATGGCGGTGTGAGTTGTTGGCGGCCGTCTCCACACACACCTCGGAGGCAGATTTCCTCCGGTCTATCCTGGCGTCCTGCAGTGAGCCTCATCCGTTTCCATGGCGATTATAAACCAATCTGAACTTGGCTGGGCCTTGATGGCTGGCGCCGATACGAATCGCAGCATTCCGCTGGATTATTCAGATCTGGGGGGCGGGGGGATGTGAGTCCTGCTGGCTAACTGTCGATAGTTTGGCTGGTTTCTGGATGCGGAACCGCCTGACCGGGTCGGGTTGGCATTGGTTTGGAACGACGAGGCCGACGTTTTGGGTTCAGACGTTTTGATCTGCTGTGAAACCCGAGACGCTGCGGCACTAACGGGCTCGTGGGCGATGTGTTGCAGCAGCCCCGCCCCACCTTAATGGACATTTAGTGTCTTTTTCTGGACCGCTGGGGCCGGCCACACCCAGACACTCACTGTAATGTCTCCTCCAGCAGACTCCCAGCACCATCCTGCCGGTTCTGCTACTCCCTCCCATTGGCTCTTATTCTTTTGGTGTGTTTCGGCCGTTGTCAGCGTGAGGGAGCGTCGCGGAGCACAAGAGTGATGCTGACACACACAGACAGTCTGGGGACAGAGGCCACGTCGCGTCTGAACAATACGATCACTTCTTCGACGCGCCGGCTCCTCAGACATCAGCGAACCACGGCTGCATTCAGAGTCCAGTCTCAAATCACATTTACGATTTCCTGTAGCGATGAGCTCAAACGAGAATTAGATTCGCCGGAGACGGAGCTGGGCTCTCCTGTTGGCTCAGATTCCTCCAGGGCGGTTTCATTCGCCTAATGGGTGTAGTAATTGAGTACCGTATTTTCCGGACTATAAGTCGCACTTTTTTTCATAGTTTGTCAGGAGGTACTTGTACTCCGGAGCGACTTATATTAATACATTATTACAGAATTTCACATGTTCGTTATTTTCACACCGACAACCACAAGAGGGCGCTCTAGGCGCGTGTACCTGAGGAACAAGTTCCTTTAGCGACGCAGAAGTAAACTTGCTCGGATGTTCTTTATGCTGTAGTTATCTGAATAACTGTTAATATGTTACGTTAACAAAGCAGACACGTACTCAGTTCGTTGTGGGTCATGTAGCTAAATTTGTTACGTTAGCATACCGTAACGCTATTGCTAACCCATGCTAATGGATTGCTAATTGCCTTTCAAGATTAAATGTATGTTTTTGGTCACGGATTTTATCAAATAAATTTTCCCCCAAAATGCGACTTATATATCAATTTTTCTTCTTTATTATGCATTTTTTGGCTAGTGCGACTTAAACTCCGGAGCGACATATAGTCCAGAAAATACGGTAGTTATTACACTTGTGGTCCAATCTCGCTTTTGGTTTAAACATTTCAGGCTAGAATTTAGATTTTGGATGCAGAAGAGTTACGCAGATGTTTCTGTTTGATCTGAGATGGAAAACTGAAAAATTCAATATCCCTGAAAGATGCTTTTAGCAATGTCTGTTTCTGGACCTGCCTCGTCCGTGAGTGTGTGCGCGCACACACACACACACACACAGGACTGTTTGTGGGGCTGTCTGTGTCCTTACATCTGTAATCACAGAGAGAATAAAGCAGCTGATGATGCCACCAGAACGTGTGTGTGTGTGTGTGTGTGTGTGTGTGTGTGTGTGTGTGTGTGCTGTTCTTTGTGATAAGCCTCCAGGACTCACAGCTTTACTGAGTGTTCCTACATGATAAGAAACGAACGCTCTGATCGAGGTTATCAGGCAGAAATCACCGATAAATGGTGACATGGAACCAGCACAGTCTTGGATCGTCAGTGTTTGTGGTATTAGCCGGTATTAGCCGCGAAACACCGCTACGTTCATGTCCAGTGAATCGGTTTGAGCTAATGGTGGTTTAGTCACATGCTGAGTTCAGATCTGCTGCTGCTGCCGGTTCCCAAAGGACCGAAAAACTGACAGGAACATTTTTAAAGCTCCACTTTTTCATTTTAAGCCTTGTCAAAAGGACTAAACAATGTCCATATCTCAGAGAAGCAACACAAAAATCATTGATTTTGTGCTCGGAGAATGAAAACCGACCTTGAGACGTAGATTTTCAAACATCTGATCCGTCGCGTCTCTCTGCTCGTTGCTCCCACCTAGTGGCCAAAAGAGGAACTCCACCCTGTTCACATACGGGTGACGTCATTCACCCGTGTGATCATTTATAAACGACATTTTTAGGCCCTTCCGTTTTAATAATCCATGTTTGATTTGATTGACCTATAGATATGATGGGACTTGTCCTGAACAGTATATATATATTGGTTAATGTAGAGATTAGTGTTTAACACTGTGATGCACCAGCCAGTCCTGAACGTTACTGAAGATAAAACAGAGGAAATGGTTGAAACCGGTGCCTCAGAAAGGGAGAACTTGACTTGGAATAACCATAGTGAACCAGTAGAGGGAGCCATAGACTGCAGAAACTTGACTGGATTATTGTAAATATACATCCTCTTTGTATATTCCATTTGATTTCTATTTGATTTTATCTTATTTTTCTCTGAGTGCTCTTGTTGCTGTTGTTGCACTGTAAATTTCCCCGTGTGGGACAATAAAGGATCTGAATCTGAATCTGAATCATAGAAACACCGGAGCTAAAATGTTGCTTTCTTTTTTTTTCCTCTCGGATATTTTGGGCTTTTTCAGACACGTGACCAATAACAGCTTTGACATTTCTCAGTTACGAGCGATCCTTTACACATATGCATACATATACAAAGCAATTATAGCCGACTGAATGTGGAACAAGTCAATTGAAGTGCTAGAATTTAGATCTGCTCTTATTTTTCTGGAGGCCGTCGGTTCGGTGCGGGTTCAGGTGGTGGAATGAGCAGAACTGAGACAAAGAGCCAGAGAGGCTGGAGAAAAGGGAGCAGGTGATGTTAGAGGACTGTCTGCTCCTGACCCACATGTCGGCGTGCCGAGGTTATTCCCAGGTGCTCGTTATCTGTGACGCCAAGGAAAAGGGTGGCGTTGGAACGAGCCGGGTTGTTAAGGAAACGCCGCCAGAGACGCCAACTCATGAAACCCACCAGACCTAATCTTCCCCGATGCTGCTTTTAAACCTCACTTTCTGCCTCTAAGTCCATTTTCAGCGTCTTCCAAAGCTGGCGCTTCAGGTTTTAATCTCCTCTTAAAGATGTAGATAATGGGGGATTATTCCGATAAGTCCGAGCCGGATGGCTCCGGAATGATGACTTATTACAGCGCAGTTTTGGGATTGGCCTCACGCTGCAATCATGGCACAGCTAACGGGTGCTTTAGCGTGCGCGCTGCTTCAGAGCGCACGGTTTGGCCGCTGTCCTGCCTTCCTGGACGGATCGGCACTGAGCGGTCACGTCTTATAGTTCTAGAACAGATTTGACAGGATTATCTCCAACATTCAGGTCAGATTCTTGATACCTCGCCATTTTCTCCTGCAATTGTTGCTCGGTGGGGTTCTTAAAGATGGTGTGTGTTGGTGTGTGTTGGTGTGCTGTGTGTCTCTTTGTTGTTGTCATTTTTGGACCCCCGTTTCCTCTCGGCCAATTACAGCTCGCTCACCTCCCAGGCAGCCAATCACAAGCCTGCTCAGCTGTCACATGACCCGAGCTGGCTCCCGTCTCCTCACCCATGTTATTATTCACAGGCTGCAGTGTGCTGACGTCGTGCAACACACACACACGCACACACACACACACACACACACACATTAAGCTTGTTTAATTAAATACACTGAGAGAATCACAGGAACTTTGTGTGATTCTGGCTTGATCAAATCATTTTGTGCTGCCTTTATTTAAAACATACTAATTTTTTTTTGTTGTTGCTGGAGGCGAAATCCTTCTTCATTCATTCCGATGTTGCAGATCGTTGCTGCGTTTTTGGAAGTATCTAAAGCATCAGCGGCGCCCCCTTAAGGTTCCCCGACATATGAGAGTGATGAATAATGGAAGAGCGTCTTAATAATTGATTTGTTCGCGCACGGCAACCTTACGTGCACCTTTCTTTATGCCTAAAAATCCTTTTTTTTTTACCTCTTTAGCAGCAGCTCCCTTCAGGGCAGCAGTTATTAGCACCAAAGGCTTTCAAGGAAGTGCTTCTAAAGTCATTTTAATGAGCTAATGAATCAATAATTGAGCTACTTTCTCCTGTAGTTTCATCTGAAGTTGCAGATTGAGGCTTAATTTGCTGTACTCGATGTTAAACGCTCTTCATTTTCATCAAAACTGACTGTAAGGAAAATAACTTTTACATGGGTGTGCACGCGCGTGCACGTGCACGTGCGCGGTAGCGTCCCTCCCCTGCCTCCCTCTCCATCTCCCTGTTATAACCAGCTGGTACGGAGCAGAGGTATCCATCCAATCCGACTCCCTCCCTTCTTTCTGCTGTCCCAGCTGCTCTCTCTGCCCCCCCCACCCCCCCACCCCTCCTCCTTTCTCCCCCCTCCCACCTCCACCTCCTCTCTCAACCTCCCCTCCACTGTCATTTCCACCCCGTTCGCGTGTCCCTGCGAGACGTCTCGGGCCGAGCGTGTAGGATGGCTCAGCCCTCAGGTGCGGGCGGCGCACGCTGGGAACCAGTCGAGCGGACGTCAGGACCAGTTGGACCCCCCCAGGAGGCGGAGGAGGCGGCCGGAGCATGAGCCCCTTCCCGGACCTCCAGATTTTTGGAGCTTCTCTCGTGTTCCTCCAGCTGTTTTTGTAGGTTCTGTTTTTGCCTTCGAGCCGTGCAGGAGTAATGGACCTGGAGATAAGGAAGGAATAAAAGGCTGATCCTCTCATAGCCGCCAGGTCCTCCCCCCTCCACAAAAGTGCCACCAAGTGCAGCAGGAACAATAAGATAATTAGGAGCTGAGAGGGAGAGACTCCGGTCCTCCCATCCCTCCTCCTCCTCCTCTTCCTCCTTCCCACCTGTGAGGATTAATCGCAGCAGAGAAGCATGGCGCAAGCCGCCTCGCAGCTGAAGAAGAGAGCAGCCGAGGACCTCAACGCAGCAGAGGACAAGGAGAAGGAGAAGAAGAAGAATAGGAAGCGTGCAGCACGGGAGCTGAAGAAAAAGGTAGAGAGGGCGCGATGGGGGGGGGGCTGAGAGGAGAGGAGGCTGGGTCTGGGTCGAGGTGCTTCTAGGTTTGTCATGATGCAGTGGCCCAACACACACGCACACACACATAGTGCTTTATAGCTGTTATTTCCCCTTTTCTTATCAGTTCACGCTCTCTAGTTATCCATCTTTTTTCAGTATTCCCAACGGGATCACCCTGCACATCAGCGTGTGTGTGCGTGTGTGTACGTGTGTGTGTGTGTGTGTGTGCGCATAAGAGAGAGAAAGTGTTTCTAATGGTTGGAGTTGACACATACTTCCTCTTTAAATCATAACATCTCGGACTATTGTCATCCAAACTCTTTTGTTCTGGTATCCATCTTTGAGGAACGTTGGTGTGTGTGTGTGTGCGGCGCGTGTGTCCACCCCACCACCCCATCCATAACTTCTTCATGCCATCACACACTCCCCCCCCCCCCTCAATTGTTCTGGCAGTATATATTGTGACGCGTGAGTTGTGTGAACCTGCACCAGAGCCAAAAACATCAGCAGTCACACCCTGCGGTTGCTCTGGGCTGCTGTGTGTGTGTGTGTGTGTGTGTGTGTGTGTGTGTGTGTGTCTGTGTGTGTCTGTGTGTGTCTGTGTGTGTTGTGTGTGTGTGTGTGTGTGTGTGTGAGAGAGTGAGTAATTGTGCAAGGACAAAGTTAAGACATCGCTCAGTACATCTGACTGGTGATCAATAATCACTGATTTCAGTGACGTTGTTTGATGATTCAGCTGATGTTGACGCAGCATTGAGTGTTTGGATAACGTGTGTGTGTGTGTGTGTGTGTGTGTGTGTGTGTGTGTGTGTGTGTGTGTGTGTGTGTGTGTGTCTTGCTGTGATTGCTGAAAATAATTAGTGTTTCCCAGGTGTGTCCCGCTGACATTTGTCCTTGTGCGTGTGGCGAGGACGCGTGCCGGCCGGCCTCGGGCCGTCCTCGTTCTGGGCGTGGCCACCTGTCGCCAGCGCCCTTGACCTCGTTAGCATCAAGGTCAAAAGTGGTTGGGAGGTCGCAGGACGTCAGGCCGGCTCGCTGCGAGGTATCGATGCAACGGTTCCCAGCGTAGACCTTCTCTGGGGGCGTTTTTGTTGTCATGGAAATGACGACTGGGATCAGGGATCAGGGCCCTGCAGGATCTTCAGGTTGGGACATTTGAGCAATGCTACAATAATGGTCGTGGGAAGACTTGTCCCCAGGCTTGTCCCCAGGCTTGTCCCCAGGCTTGTCCCCAGACTTGTCCCCAGACTTGTCCCCAGGCTTGTCCCCAGACTTGTCCCCAGACTTGTCCCCAGACTTTTCCCCAGGCTTGTCCCCAGACCAGCGAACCGACCACTTGTGGTTTCCTGGGAAAACCCAACAGGTGACGCCAACGTGTTGCTGTCAGACCTGTTTTCGAGGTGACATCAGCAGTTTGCTGGCGTCCTCGGCGTGCCGCCACGGGGACAGTACCGTCTGTCCTGGGCCCGCTCCAGGTAAAGCTATACCACTGTCTACCCGGGCCGGGGCGCCACGCAGCAGGAGTCTCCCTCCCCGCTCGGATCAAATGGCCTCACCTCAGTTAGCTTTTGGTCCCGTCCTCGTGTTCCCTCGCTACGTTCTGGTCCAGTTGTATTTTGCTTTACTTTAAAGTATGGGTATCTGTTCGGTGCTGGTCGGGGGGGTTCAGAGTCTCATTTAGCGTCAGACATTATCTGTTTTCCTGGTGTCGTACTGGCAGTTTGCCATCCACAAATGTCTCCCAGGAATGTCCGGCGCTCCGTCCAGCACGTGTCCGACACCACATGCACTATCAACGCCACTCAGACGGTATCGCCGCGCTCCTTCCATTAAAGCCATTAGCGTCGTGCTTCAGCTTCAATTTGACGTGCGTGTCAGCCTTTCATGGCGAGAGCGCACGAGCAACGTGCGTGCTCTGCTGCAGTCTGTCCTGTTTCCCGATCGGCCGGTAAATTCGTTACGAGCTGACTAATACCTGCTAGCTTCCCCGGCGTGCTGACGACGCAGATCAGCTATGCTAACATTGGGCGCTAATCAGCAAATGTCAGGATGCTAACGCAGACCGAAGCTAATCGATACACTCTTGGCTAGTAAACAAACCCAATAAAGGCTGACAAAGGTCATTTATGGGGCGTTTTGATTGGTCTAAAAAGGGATCAGCCTGTTTTTAAAGACATTAATAGCAGAAAGGGGATTAAGATGAGAATAGGGAAACGCTTTTGCTGAGGTTTATTTTTGGGACTGACTCGATTCTTTCTACTTCTGTTCTGCTCCCCCCCCCCCCCCCACCCGTCCCTCATCTCGCTGCCTTTCTTTCAATGCCTCCCCCATCCTGGTGTCATCTGGCAGAGGCTTGTATTGTTCTGCTGCACTTCTCTTTATGTGATTCTCTCTCTCTTTCACACTCTCTCTCCGTCACACACACACACACACACACACACACACACACACACACTCTCGCGGGTCCCCTGTGACCACACAATTGTCCCACATTAATCCCCTGACACTAATTTAGGCCAAAATTCACATGAAGCTTCTCGTCCGTCAGACGGCTCCTGTCTCTTTGTTCCTGAGATTCCTCAGATTTGATATAAATTCAGCCCTTACAGTGACATTATCACCATTATTCTTTGCCTTTCTTGAGTCACATTTCTAGATTTTGTAGATTGGAAGGAATTAAAGATTTTGCTTGTTTTGTTTCTGGGGAAATTTTCCAGTTTTCTCTTGCCAGAAAGCTGAAATTTACGTAACAGTCATGAAAATAGTGGCTCCAGCGACTCAAATACAGCAAAAGATCCTTGATCAAGCGCTGGAGGTGCCCCCCCCCCCCCCCCGCACAGAAAAATAGGAGTTTTCTTTGTTTTTAACAACATCTGAGGGAGCTTTAAGCGCTTTAAGCTCGTCTGCTGCTAGCGTGGCGTCGCGCCGTGCTGCTGAATCTAGGAGAACTTCCGACCTCCTTGGAAGATCTTTCAGTTGAATTCAAAGCCCAAAGTCTGGGGGGGGGGGGACGCAGGGCTGGTGCAGAGCCTCCATAACCTCAGGAATGAGATGAGAAGAGAAGCAGAGAGGGTTCAGGAAGTGCAGGGAGGTGGAAGAGGGTGAGGATGCTGCTGGGCCTTTTATCCTTCCTCCCTCTGCTCTAAAGTGGAAAATTGATGCTCAGAACTGGGACGGTCCTTCCACTTACGCACACGCCCACGCACGCTTTCATACCGGCCGATCCCCGTTCCAGCGAACGCGGCGCTTCTCGCTTCCCAATTTCCACGTGGGAAGATTAGCGTGGGCTCTGCAGAATGAGGAGGAATCGAATTCCCCCCTGTTCGTCTGCAGTTTTCCTGGGGTCCCTCAGGGCGGGATTAACGCAGCTCCCAGTAAACAAAACCTCATCGGCGTTGAGGCGCCAGAAGTTTCCCACCACTTTTCCTTTGATGCTTCCGATTCGCTACTTCCTCCGTCGCAGATGCTTTGAATTCTGCATTTCTCAGACATCAAAGGCCGGGACGGCTGCTCTCATTAAATATTGATTAGCTGGGCTCCTGGAAACAAGTGATGTCACGATGTTTGTCTGCACCGCTGGAGGTGCGGAGGTCCACCCGCCAGGGTCACGTTCTGGGGGGGGGGGTCTGTGGGGCTCCGCTGTGCTGCAGCACGCTTGATTATTTTTAAGGTTCTTCATGTTGCGGCCTGTGGGAGTTCTGCCGTTACGCAACACCTGCAGCCCCTGGAAGAACGCGGTTCTGCCCCCTCGCTCTGCATCCTCCCTGCTCTCTTTATGCTGCTGCAGCGGCGAATCGGCCAATTCTATACGTTAAAAACGGCAGTTTAAGCTCTGCGGGCTTTCGCGGTGGCGTTCCGGCCCGCGAAAATGGGAAATGTTCCTTAGGATTGTCGCCCGTGCAGCTAAAGTGCTGCATTGATTTTCCCAGCGACGCCTTAATGGCCTCGATCGCTCTCCTCCTCCTCCTCCTCCTCGGTTGTCTGTACTCAGCTTTATCACATCAGTGCACGCGCCGTCGGGGCTGTAGCGCTCGTTAGCCAACGCTAACAGGAAGAATTGTTGTTTTGGGCCCAGCTGTGTCCCACCGCAGTCCTTTCGAACGTGCGTGAGGATGCTGGTGACGTTCGTGTGGCCGCTAGCGCCTGGTTTGATGCACATACGTGACACAGGCAGGCGCGCAGCAGCACCGTGACGACCGTCCAGCAGCTGCAGCAGAGCAGCATCGTCGGCCGTCGCCCAATGAGGCGTGAGAGCGGCAGAGCTGCCAGCGGGCGGGGGGGGCGGGGGGGATGCTGACGGACGGGTTTAAGGGAGGAGGCGGCGATGCACATCATCCGTCTGACGGCGCCGAAACCTCTGATATTTAAGGCTTCATCGCAGGGCCGAGTTCTGACTCGGAGCGGCCGGTTCCTCCTCTTTTCCAGCGAATACTGAGACTGCAGTGGCCAAACAGCCAATCAGAGTGCAGCATTCCCTCTGTCCCTCACTCACACAAATCTATCCCTCTCCCTCCCTCTCTCTCTCCTCTCTCTCTCTCTCTCTCTCTCTCTCTCTCTCTCTCTCTTTCACACACACACTCTTCCTACAGCTAACTGCAGCCGGTGCAATACCACCAACATACCACTAGGGGGCACAACCTGGAAATTATTGACATGTATCCAGACCGTCTGCAGTGTGTGTGTGTGTGTGTGTGTGTGTGTGTGTGTGTGTGTGTGTGTGTGTGTGTGTGTGTGTGGCATACGTCTCTATATTTAGTCATATACTCATCCTACCACCTGGTGTAGCTTTATTGTCCTAAATCCTGCTCCAGGTGCTCCGGATCATCCGGCCTCTATACGTCCCACACCGGAGCAATGCAGCAAATTCAAGAGTTTCCTGTTGCCATGGCAACCCCCGCGCCCTATAAATATATAATTATATATATCATATAAAACGCGGGTTGTGTGTGTGTGTGTTTGTGTCCTACTTCCAGTTTGTAAATAGATACAACCCCCCCACCCCTCAAATTTTCAAACGATCAATTTCAAGAATAAGAAGAAAAAAAAAAAGCTGCGCAGCTTCAAACGAGTTTGCTTTTATTCCGCAACGGGTCTGATCTTCATCACGATGGTTTTTAGGGAGTACTCCAGCCCCCTAAAGCTCCTCCACTGCGCGCCATGTGCCGGCGGCGACGGCCCCCAGGTGTAGATCCCGTTGGGGTTGGCGCCGAAGCAGTTGTAATACCAGAACGCTCCGTAGGCCAGCTGGGCGCAGTTGGACTCGTGGGTGTCCTGGTCTTTGTCGATGGTTGTGAATTTCATCCCGTTGTGTCCGCTCAAAGAGTCTCCTGTGGGAAGAGAGACGGAGCGTTTAAGGCTGGGGCGGGGAATCTGGCGGCCACGACGGCGGCGGCGGCGGAGAGCGCACCCGCCGCCCCCTTCACGAAGCTCCCCAGGCTGAGCTTGTATCCCTCCGCCTCCGGACCGACAGAGAAGGAGGAGTAATGGGCGAAGACGTTCTGGCCGTCAAAGTCCTCCATGTCCACCTTCAGCTCGTACTTCTTGGCCTGTGTGAGGAGGTGCATGGTCTCCAGGCCTGCAGGACAAACACGGAGACGCTTCTTACCCCCCGAGCCAGGACACGCACCCCCCAAAGCAGCTAGCATAAATGGCCGCACCGAGCCAGTACTCTCCGGCGGCGCTGCCAAATCCTCGTTTGTAGTGATCCCACTTCATGTAGAAGTTGACTGTCCCGTCCTGCCTCCGCTGGATCACCTGTGGACATCTCAACATTCGCTAATTCAGTTCCAGCCCTCCCCCCACGTCACATGTGCATTAGCAGGAAGCTAGCTATGCTAACAACCCCTTGACCTGCTCACCGTCCACTTCTCTGGGGAGGTGTCGATGCGGTCCGGGCTCATGTCGCAGTACACCTGCACCGGCGAGGTGGGGCCCGCCGGGTAGATGGCGTACACGCCGCTCTGGCCCCAGCCGGCTTTGTACACGTCGCTGCAGTCTGTGGGCAGCGGCGACGGCCGAGCCACCGCCGTGAGCAGCGCGGCGAGCACGACCCTGAGCTGGAGCGGTTAGAGAGGCATTGAGCGAGCACGCCGGGCGGCGTTGGAACGCTGCGCTGTACTTACGCACCATCGTTCCTTCCATCGTGGAGGCGGCGAATCGTTTGGATCAGACCGAAGCTTCCCGTGAGGACGAGTGTGTCCCGGGAACCGTCTCTGTCCTCAAATCGTCCCCCTGTTGCATCAGTCTGTGTTTCCCCTCCGTCAATAAGTAACGTGGTGTTGATTCAGTGCACCTGTACCTCAAACAAGCATCAGGTGACTTCCCGCTCCAGGCAGGGAAGGACAGACTGAACTGGGACCAGTTTAGGAATGGTTTAATCCAGGCTGTGTGTGTGTGTGTGTGTGTGTGTGTGTGTGTCTCCCATTTCTAAGGAATTGACCTCTGACCTCTTGAACCATGTGGACAGGAAGTGGTGAATGGTGTACAGTGAAAAAAAGTACAGAAACTTAGAAACTTTCTCTTTGCGCACACACACACCACACACACACACACACACCACACGCACACAGACACTGTAGCACCGTTTGGCCCTCTGATCCCATGTTACTCCGGAGAGACTTGGTTCTGGATTAGCCCCCCTCCCCCCCTGCTCTGGACTTTCTCTCTTCACGCCAGGTATTTTTAGCGGTGACATAAGCCCCCCCCCACACACACACACACACACACAGAGCGTCCCTCCGCCCCCCCTCTCCTCTCTTGCCCCCATCCCTCTCTTCCTGGTTCCAGTGACGGAGCTCAGGTTCCTCACTCGGAGCTGCGGGGCTGAGCAGCATGGCAGTGGAGGAGGCGGCGGAATATTTGTCTGAAGTAAGTTTTAACTGTTGGCGGTGAAGTTTCCCCGACCCCCCGACCCCCCACCCCCTCCTCGGTTTAATTTGTTTTTTTACTAACAGGATTTGGAGGATTTCAGAGCAGGGGGATGGGGGGGGAGGTTAGCGGTGCTGCAGCAGCTATCCAGAGACGGGACGGTGAGGTGTTGCTGCTGCTGCACCACTGCTGCAGTGTGTGTGTGTGTGTGCGTGTGCGTGTGTGTGTGTGTGTGAATTACTTTTGTTTGAAGCGTTCTAAACGATGTGCTGAGACCTCCGAGGCATCTTTCCGTGGATCCAGTACGGGGCAGCAAATAGAAGCACCTGACCTTGGCCAGGGGTGCGAAGCTCTGCGCGTGTGTGTGTGTGTGTGTGTGTGTGTGTGGAGCCACTGGATCCACGTGAGTGATGATTCCAGCTTGAGCTGTGATTTAAAGACTCGACGGTGCGGAGGAGACCTGGAATCCTTTGATCTTAGAGGGATTTTCAGGGATCCAAACATCTCGGAGCGTTTTCAGGCGTCTCCGTTAGCCACCGTAGCGTCCCGTGCTGCGGCGCACGGACCCGCTCAGAGGGTAATCAACAGAGCGACGGTGTGGCGGGGTTGTGTGTGCGCGCGTGCGTGCGTGCGTGAGCGTCTGTAGGTTCCGACACATTTAGCGTTTGTTTGGAAGCGTCTGCTGTGACCCTGTGAGCTGTAGGACACACAGGAAGGGTGACGTCGGCGTTCCCGACCAGCTCTGCAGAGCGGCTCTGCACATTTCATCTATTCCTGGAGACAAATGTCCTCCGTGGCCGTGCACGTGTACAGTACATGCATGTCGTGCGCTGCACGCCGGCTGTGTGACCACATGCAGGCTGTGGTTTAGCTGATCCAGAACCAGAACCGGAAAGGCTGCAGTTCAGCTACATTAGCAGTGGGAAACGCACTGATAGCAGTTGGTTTGTTTACGTGTGTGTGTGTGTGTGTGTGTGTGTGTGTGTGTGTGTGTGTGTGTGTGTGTGTGAGACCAGTTTAAGCCTCGCTCCTGTTCCAAATCACCATCTAAAGCAGGACAACAGCAGTCTGCAGACTCCAGTTCTGGGACTAGAAAACATGGAAATATTAGACCTTAAAGATAAGAACAGCCTGGTAATAAACTCCTAATTCATGTTTATAACACCCTGAGTGGAGGCTGTTCCAGCCGCGGTGAAGAGTGTGACTCTGCCTTAAACTGGATAATTCCCTGAGTTATGCCTGCTGGCATCGAGGATCCGACTGGTGGGAAATGCACCAGCCTGATTACAATCACGTCCTTCTCTCCGTTAGCATCCGAGTTTGAGCTTCGCGAATGGCTGATCTGAGTGCGCTCCAGATGCTCCAGGTCAACCGTTCTGGATCTCTTTTAATGGGATCGAGTGTTTTGTATCAGGGAATGACGCTGTTCTGGCAGGAGGAGGGAGGAAGTAACGTATTTCTGGAGAAATCCTCCACAAACGTTCAGCCTGGTGTGTCAGGGAGGCCCACATGGACGCTGACACTGGCCTGTGTGTGTGTGTGGTGTGTGTGTGTGTGTGTGTGTGTGTGTGTGTGTGTGTGTGTGTGTGTGAGCCCTCCCATTCAGAAAGTGGGAAGTGAGCTCATCCATCAGCTTTAGGCAACAATCTCTTTGCAATAACAGAGTTTACGCAACAGCGAGCATGACGGTATTTTCTTTGACGCCGCACGGCGCCGACGCTAACTTTATTCCCCTCCCGCCTGTCGTGTTTCTGACCATCGGGATTGATGAATGAATCCATGGTGCGTAAAATAAACTCATCGGCGACACCGAGCGCCTCGATGCTGAATATAAACCTCAAATCCAGGAGTTTTAAAATCATCATTTAAAAACACACTACACTAGCATAGCAGCACTAGCATAGCAGCATGTAAAGGGGCGGGGCTTAAAGCTAGCATGGCTCTGTGTGGCGTGCTCGATGGGAATATTACTGACCCTGTAGCAGATGTTAGCATTAGCTCTTTTGCTAATGTCACAGCTTGTATTCTTGATCTCTAATCAGGGAGTTGCTCATTCTGTGGGGACCAAATGTTGTGTGTGTGTGTGGGGGGGGGTATAACGCCTGTGTTAGGCTCAACATATCCCATAATGCATTGAGAAAAGCAGCGTGGAAGCGAAATTATTAAGGTAAATAAACAAGCAACCGGCGAGTGTGTTGAAGTTAGTAAATCAGTAACAAATTTAAAGCTCGGCAGGACACATGATAGTGTTAATAAGGGGTCACGGGAGCAGGTCTCTCCCCGGCGTGTGTGTGTGTGTGCGTGCACGTGTGCGTGCGTGCACGTGTGTATTTCTGTTCAAATATGTGGGTGTGGCAGGCTGCTAAGTGCTGCAGTGTGAAATCGGAGCTGGAGAGCCTCCGTCCTTCCTCCTGTTCCAACTGTCGCTCTGCACAATCCAGAGCCCGTACACACACACACACACACACACACACACACACACACACACACACGCACACACACACACACACACACACACACACACACAGATTCTTTAGCTCGCTGATCTCGGCTTCACCGCGATAAAGCCAATATTTCGGCGTGGCCAACCGATGCTGCTGCTGCTGCTGTTTTGTTGCACTTTAATTAAGAATAAATCCATTTTCGCACGACTGTCGTGCAAATGCGGAGTGACTCGGGCGACTCAACCTCGTCTTTTCTGTCCGTCGCCCTCCTGCAGACGGATGTCAACGCTTGTTATCTGCGTTCCGCCCGGGCCGGGAACCTGGAGAAGACCTTGGACTACCTGAAGAACGGCGTGGACATCAACATCTGCAACCAGGTAAGCGATAACCGCCCGCAGCACTTCCTGGGATTGCATCACTTCCTGGGATTGCATCACTTCCTGGGATTACAGCTGCCTTTTCCCCTCAGAATGGTCTGAACGCGCTTCATCTGGCCTCCAAAGAGGGTCATGTGGAAGTGGTGGCGGAGCTCATCAAGCTGGGCGCCAACGTGGACGCCGCCACCAAGGTGTGTGTGTGTGTGTGTGTGTGTGTGTGTGTGTGTGTGTGTGTGTGTGTGTGTGTGTTGCTCACTTCGGATTCATTTCATTACAGTTTTTAACTTAAAAAGCTCTAACTCTGTCTTCCTTTCTCCTCTGGAGAGCAGAAAGGGAACACAGCCCTCCACATAGCGTCGCTCGCCGGACAGACGGACGTGGTCAAGAAGCTCGTCACCCACCACGCCAACGTAAACGCACAGTCTCAGGTAAGAACGCACGCGCGTTGTCATCATTTGGATTGCATTTGCTCACTTTAACACACACTCTTCCTCTTGACCCTGTGAATATGAAGCAAAGGTGCCCCCACAAGCATAGCAAAACATCAAACATCTTTACTATAAATACGAGCACACAGGGCCCATCTGCTGGTGTGTGTGCTGCGTCAGCAACACTGTGGTGCTTCCTGACACACACACACACACACACACTCCTGGTCACCAAAGCTACCAGAGCAATGTTAAAGCTTTGCTTTATCACGTGCACTAAATAACATTTGGAAATCGTAATATTTGTAATTTTCCTTTAGTGGTGACACAGAGGTGCTTCGTTAAATCTGACATCTAGTTTGAGATGATTTTTATCTGCCAGAATGAGGGATTTTACGCAGTTTTGTGTCCTTGGCTCTGTTTACCAAGAGGAGGGCTGCTGAAGTGGTTTTTGGACCCTGGTGTTGCTATGGCGACGCCCAGAGCCCTGTGCAGAGCTCTTATCTTCAGAGTTGCGCAGTGCGAGGTGTCTACGGAGGTGACAGGAAGTACTTCCTGAAACTGCCGCTGATGCGTTCGAGTGTCCTTGCGGACGTCAGGAAAATTCAGGCTTCCCTCCCAACGACAGAGCCACCATGACGGAGCAAATCCAGTAATGTTGCCGAGCATCGGCGCTGTTTCTGTCCTGAACGTGCGTTATTACCCCCCCCCCCAGAATGGATTCACGCCGCTCTACATGGCGGCGCAGGAGAACCACCTGGAGGTGGTCCAGTTCCTGCTGGACAACGGCTCCAGTCAGAGCATCGCCACCGAGGTAAGGGAACCTGAACGCACCACGAGGACCGACGGGTTTGTGGCTGACCCGTTTGTGCTTCCCCCCCCCCAGGACGGGTTCACCCCTCTGGCGGTGGCGCTGCAGCAGGGCCACGAGCAGGTGGTCTCCCTCCTGCTGGAGAACGACACCAAGGGGAAGGTCCGCCTCCCCGCCCTGCACATCGCCGCGCGCAAGGACGACACCAAGGCCGCGGCGCTGCTGCTGCAGAGCGACCACAACGCTAACGTGGAGTCCAAGGTACCGGAACCAGAACTCCCCTCCCTCGGATCCTGACCCTGTTTGATTTGAATCTATCCCGCTTTACGCCTGCTGCCCCCCCCCCCCCCGCATGAGCTGCACGTGAGTCGGCAAAACCAACGTCGGCGCCGTTTTAACCCAAATTTGAAGCAGCCGACGAGCTGCGAACGGCCCGTTTGGACGATGGTGGACGTCTGCGTCTCCGTGTCCAAGTCCTGATCTGGTCTTTCCTTCTGAACCACAGCGTCTCCTGTGGGAGGGGCTAAATGTGAGGGATGAGGACATGAGACAGGACGGGTCCATCGTCCACTCCGTTGTTTCCTGTCTTTTGCTTCTTTCCATTTCCTCGTCTTAATGCTCCTACAGGGCTGCTGCTGCTGGTGTTGGTGTTGGTGTT
This sequence comes from Takifugu flavidus, assembly GCF_003711565.1. NCBI lineage: Eukaryota > Metazoa > Chordata > Actinopteri > Tetraodontiformes > Tetraodontidae > Takifugu > Takifugu flavidus. The sequence continues at coordinate 26,960,418 of NC_079520.1, read as the reverse complement.
GGTGTTGTTGTTGGTGTTGGTGGTGTTGTTGTTGGTGTTGTTGTGGTGCACTAACCACCCCATTTTCTCCTCCTCCTCTTCCTCCCTCTGTCTGTTCCTCTTCCTCCCCTTCCCCTGTTTACCCTTTTCCCTTTTAGATGATGGTGAATAGAACAACAGAGGTACATCTGCTCCTCCTCTCCTCTCCTCCTCTCCTCTCCTCTCCTCTCCTCTCTCCTCTCCTCCTCCTCTCCTCTCCTCTCCTCTCCTCTCCTCCTCCTCCTCCTCTCCTCTAATCTCCTCTTATCTCCTCTCCTTCTCTTCTCCTCTCCTCTCCTCCCTCCTCTCCTTTCTCCTCTCCTCTAATCTCCTCTCCTTTCTCCTCTCCTCTCCTCTAATCTCCTCTCCTCCTCTCCTTTCTCCTCTCCTCTCCTCTTCCTCTCCTCTCCTTCCTCCTCCTCCTCTCTCCTCTCCTCCTCCTCTCCTCTCCTCTCCTCTCCTCTCCTCTCTCCTCTCCTCCTCTCCTCTCCTCTCTCTCTCCTCTCCTCTCCTCTCTCTCTCTCCTCTCTCCTCTCTCTCCTCTCCTCCTCTCCTCTCCTCTCCTTTCTCCTCTCCTCTCCTTCCTCCTCTCCTCTCTCCTCTCCTCTCCTCTCCTCTCCTCTCCTCCTCCTCTCTCCTCCTCTCCTCCTTCCTCCTCTCCTTCCTCTCCTCTTCCCCTCTCTTCTCCCCTTCCTCTCCTCTCCTCTCCTCTCCTCTTCTCCTCTCTCCTCTCCTCCTCTCCTCTCCTCTCCTCTCTTCCTCTCCTCCTCTCTCTCCTCCTCCTCCTCCTCTTCCTCTCCTCTCCTCCTCTCTCCTCTCCTCTTCTCTTCCTCTCCTTCCTCCTCTCCTTCCTCTCCTCTCCTCTCCTCTCTCTCTCCTCTCTTCCTCCTCTCCTTCCTCTCTCCTCTCCTCTCCTCTCCTCTTCCTCTCCTCTCCTCCTCTCCTCTCCTTCCTCTCCTCTCTCCTCTCCTCTCCTCTCCTCTTCCTCTCCTCCTCCTCTCCTCTCCTCTCCTCTCCTCTCCTCTCCTCTCTCCCCTCTCCTCCCCTCCTCTTCTCTCTCTCCTCTCCTCTCCTCTCTCCTCTCCTCCCTCTCCTCTCCTCTCCTCTCCTCTCCTCTCTCTCCTCTCCTCTCCTCTCCTCCTCTTCCTCTCCTTCTCTTCTCCTCCTTCTCATAGTCCACTCATCACCATTCCCAAGCGTTCTGTCAGCTAGCATGAATGCTAATGCTGGCCTGAATGACGGCTAATGATGCACCAATCCAGATGTTTTGCTAGGATAAAAGCACCTTACAACTAAACACATTTAGTAGTTTAGAAGTTAATAAAACAAAACAAAACTTGTCAAAGCCAAACGGTAAAGGAGAAAAACTGGCTCACCTTTCCTCAGCTCACTGATCCAGGATCAGACATCAGTGTGGGGGGGGTTTGGTGCATCTGGACTAACAGCACCTCACTTCTCTCAGCTTGTGTTTTATGTTGTTGCTTTTTGGATTCAAACACATCATTTAAATCATTAAAACACACTGAATCCATTCCAGCACTGGAACCATCAAACCCAGCCGGAGTCGACCAGCAGAACCAGCTCTTAGTCTGTGCTTCACCTGCATGTTCACCTCTTGTTTCTGGAGGGAGGGCGGAAGAGAACGAATGAAACGTGTGCATGTTTAAACAGAAGCTCGACCTGCTTCACCATCAAAGCAAAGCTCCATTCCTGCGCATGTTTGCCTCCCGCCTCCCTGCGGCCCAGCAGCCGTCCAGGTCTCTCTCCTGAACCATTCTTTTCTCCGTCTCTCGCCGTCAGAGCGGTTTCACGCCTCTGCACATCGCCGCTCACTACGGGAACATCAACGTAGCCACGCTGCTGCTCAACAGGGGGGCTTCTGTGGACTTCAAGGCCAGAGTGAGTAACTTTAGCTCAGGAATGCTGCGCTCCTCGCACAGGTCAGCCATCGGCTGCCAACGGCGTGTTTGTCAACCAATAATATCGTGTTTAATCCCTGGAAGAGGACAAAGGGACGATCGAAGGAAGAGACTGCGAAGGACGGCGGTCCTGTGCGTTATCAGTCACGCTGACAGGAAATACTCATCCCCAGCTGTAAATAGTCCCAGATAAAATCCTTTTATTGCTGTTTTACTTTGTTGAAATGACAAATGTGGGTTTGGTTGTACCTGAAGATTAAAATTAGAGCTTTTTAAAGAGATAAGTGTTGGTATTTTGTCTCATCAAGGAGATATTGAGCCATTTTTAGAAGTGTGTTGTCACACTGATGATTAGATACGAAAAGCTGCTGCGGTGTGGTGCAGTTGTCGTGTCGTCCGCTAGAGGGCGCTGTTTACCAGAACATTTATCTTCACTTTTTAACCACGGGAAACTGGTGCAGTCTCATTTATGCCATTTGTTTATAAAAAGTCATGTTTGCTGTGTCTTGTGCCTTTTTTCTGTCCTCAGAATGACATCACGCCGCTGCACGTAGCGTCTAAACGTGGGAACAGCAACATGGTGCGGCTGCTGCTGGAGAGAGGAGCCAAAATAGACGCAAGGACTAAGGTCACACACACACACACGCACACACACACACACACACACACACCATTAAAAGAATATTGCAACACAACCAACGTTGCATTGCTTGTTTCCACAGGATGGTTTGACTCCTCTTCACTGTGGGGCGAGGAGCGGCCACGAGCAAGTGGTGGATATGCTCCTAAACAGAGGAGCTCCAATTCTGTCCAAGACCAAGGCAGCGTTCCCACCTTCACCCCTGTTTTCCGATCCTTCTCCCTCCACAGTTTATGAAAACGCAGGTTCTCCCTCTCCTCCCTCCAGAACGGGCTGTCCCCGCTCCACATGGCCACGCAAGGCGACCATCTGAACTGCGTCCAGCTGCTGCTGCACCACGACGTGCCCGTGGACGACGTGACCAATGACTACCTGACGGCGTTGCACGTGGCTGCCCACTGCGGCCACTACAAGGTGGCCAAGGTCATCGTGGACAAGAAGGCGAATCCCAATGCGAAAGCACTGGTGAGGAATTAAAATACGAGGGAGGAGATTGTGAGGTGGCAGCTAAAACCTTCCAAACTATTACTACTACTGCTACTCATAACAATAATAATGATAATTAATAGTATTTTTATCCTTTTATGTGCTGTAAACACAACCCCCAACAAAACCGAGTTTATTTTTGTACTTCTATTTGTCACCACACGAGGGCGCCATTGAACGAAAATACGTTTTCATCCAGGTGAATTTAAAATCACCTGTTTTCAAAAACGTTTCGCTTTCTCTGTTACCTTATCAGGCTTTATCCTCATTTTTTAAATTTTTTTTATTATATTGACCTCAGACACATTCAATATTGAGCCTTAAAATAGGCAACTCTCAGCGAGTGCTTTGATTTCCTTCACCTCCAGAAGCATTTTTATTCTTACCCCTCGTCTCTTTGGAGTTCTTTTCTTAAATGATGACAGTTTAAAAGAAGTAGCTGAATAAAAGTAGAGTCTCGGTCCTCTGTTCTGTAATGAGAGAAGTCTGGGTGTGGTTAGAATAGCTGGACTTTATAGACAGAGAGAAGACGGAGGGGAAAAAAACGACAGGGAGGAAAATGAAGTCATCGGACTAATCCCGAAACCTCAGAGTTGGAGAGGAAGGAGGGAGCGTGTGTGTGTGTTCCAGGCTCGATGGTTTCCACACATGCTCGTCTGGTTTGAACACCGAACAGGAAAAAAAAAAGGCAGTAAAAGAGGGCTGGAAAAGACAAGCAGGTTTCTCTTGTTTATACCGTATTTTCCATTCAGTGTTCCAGGTTTTTCCTCCATTGAGGGTGAAAAAACCCCCCAAAAAACTCCCCCTGAGCAGCACACGAGCGGGTTTGGGGAGTATTTTTCACATTTTGAGCCCCTTTTGTTCGATTCGTCTGTGTTTGCAGAATGGTTTCACTCCTCTGCACATCGCCTGCAAGAAGAACAGGGTCAAGGTGATGGAGCTGCTGCTGAAGCATGGAGCGTCCATACAAGCCGTCACAGAGGTGTGTGTGTGTGTGTGTGTGTGTGTGTGTGTGTGTGTGTGTGTGTGTTGTGTGTGTGTGTGTGTGTGTGTGTGTGTGTACGGTTGAATATTGTCTTGTTGGACGACTTTTCTTTCTCGTGTGTGACGGAGGAGGCGCGCCGCTAAAGCTAACCAGGCTAATGTCTCCTTTCAACCACTCTCTCCTCACCTCTCAGTCCGGCCTCACCCCGATTCACGTCGCCGCCTTCATGGGACACGACAACATCGTGCACCAGCTCATCAGTCACGGCGCGTCGCCGAACACCAGTAATGTGGTGAGTGTCCGTGTCCCCGTCCAGCTCTCGCCTGGACCCGGGACCATGTCCGCTAGCGTTTGTCTGAATCAGCCGGGGGAGAAACCCGCAGCAGTGGGAGACGAAAGGATCCAGATCAAAGGCAAATTCGGGAATTTAAATTAAAGGGGGGGGTTTGGCCGCTTCCAAACTGAGCGGAACCGGCGTGAGCGAGCGTTAATGCTGTCGTCCCCGAGGGAAGAGAGGAGGAGAAACGAAGGAGTGGAGAGGAGAAGAGAAAGAAATGAGAGGGGAGAGGCTGTACTGTACATTAACCCAGAGGATTTGGTAACCCACGCCGCGTCTGTGGCCAGGTTTCCATAGAAACGGAGCATTACGGCATGTCATTATAGTGAGCTGGGTGTGTAGAGCAGGGGTCTCTCCCTCTCTCTCTCTCTCTCTCTCTCTCTCAGTAGAAACTTTCACAGTCGGTCTTTGCACGAGTGCAGAATCCAAACTTGGGAATAACGACCAACCCGTCTTTCCCGTGTGTTCCAGAGAGGAGAGACGGCGCTCCACATGGCGGCGAGGGCGGGACAGTCAAACGTGGTCCGCTATCTGATCCAGAACGGCGCTCGGGTGGACGCCAGGGCCAAGGTAGTCCCCACGTGACAAAATAATAGATCCCACGCTGAACGCGCTCTGTGTGTGTGTGTGTGTGTGTGTGTGTGTGTGTGTGTGTTAGACACCGTAATGAGTGTGTGGTTCTGTCTCTGCACACGTTTAATTACCGAGTGACGCCAGGTCCAAACTATTTCTCCTGTTTCCACTTTGACTGCGTGTTTTCGTCTGTCGATGCTAAAACCAACCAAGCTAAAGCCCAAAGATCAAAGGAAGCCATTGTTCTCGTTGTGCTCAGCCTCTTTCCTAAAACCGCGTGTTTGATTTGGCGTCGCCAGGACGACCAGACCCCGCTGCACATCTCCAGCCGTCTGGGCAAACAGGACATCGTCCAACAGCTGCTGGCCAACGGAGCGTGTCCCGACGCCACCACCAGCTCTGGCTACACGCCGCTACACCTGGCAGCCAGGGAGGGACACCGAGACGTGGCGGCGACGCTCCTGGACAACGGCGCCAACCTGAGCATCATCACCAAGGTACACCTGAGGACCCCAGAGCTCCGACGCCACCCAGCAGACACGAGCCTCCTAAAATCCCTTTAGAACCTGGGAGACAGTGGAGAGAACGGGAGATCATGTGACCTCGCTTTGATGTGTTGGTTTGAAGGCGTTTGGGGGGGTTTAATGCCAGAGAGCAGCAGTCAGGCGGAGGGAGGACGGCCTTTAATCGGGCCGCGGTTACTCTTACGGAAGGTTGGGGATAACGGCTCCTCTGTTCCCAGACGGCGACCGTCCCTCCTTTACTCACTCTTTTTATACACTCGTGATTCCAGGTCGATCCGTTTAAAATCCGTTTCTAAGGGAAACGAGAGAAGAGTGTGATAATTAAATCTCATGACAGGAATATATAGATATGGTTGTTTTAGTCGTGCGGGGGCGGGGCCTCTTCTCCATCCACGGGCCAGGACCTGGACTCTTTGGTGGGTTCTGGCCGCGTTCTTTCTCTGTTTATATCTGTTGTGAGCTCGGCTCGTTGCGTCAAAGTTGCCTCATCGCCAGAGAATCCGATGTTCCACACGTCCTGAACGTGGGGGGGGGGGGGGGGGGGGGGGATAACGAGCGTCTCACGCTGTCGTGACACAACCCAGCAAACAGCTGCGATGCATCAACGGCGCCGCGTCCTGATTTACGCTCTTCCTGTCTCCGCAGAAGGGTTTCACCCCCCTGCACGTGGCCGCCAAGTACGGGAACATGGAGGTGGCCAACCTGCTGCTGCAGAAGGACGCCTCCCCCGACGCCGCCGGGAAGGTAAAGCAGGCGCGCGAGGAAGAGGAGGCAGTAAACTCACACCGCCACCCTTCACTGTCGCATACGTGTGTGTTAGCGGCGCCACCTCGCGGCTCACCGCCAGGATGAACGCCACCTCTGACTGGTTGTGTGTGTGTGTGTGTGTGTGTGTGTGTGTGTTCAGAGTGGACTAACTCCACTGCATGTAGCGGCGCACTACGATAACCAGAAGGTGGCGCTGCTCTTGCTCAACCAGGGGGCGTCGCCGCACGCGGCCGCAAAGGTAACAGTCTGTGGAAACGCCCAAAACGCCCAAACGCACCTCCGACCTCGAGCGGCGCCGCCGTAATCGCTCCTCCTCCCCCCAGAACGGCTACACGCCGCTCCACATCGCCGCCAAGAAGAACCAGATGGAGATAACCACCACGCTGCTGGAGTACGGCGCCCCCACCGACACCGTCACGCGCCAGGGAATCACGCCGCTGCACCTGGCGGCGCAGGAAGGCAACGTGGACGTGGTGACCCTGCTCCTGGCGCGAGACGCTCCCGTCAACGTGGGCAATAAGGTGCGAGGATTGTGGGTAACGGGAGGGAGGGAGGGCGGGGGGGATTTGTGGTGCGTTCGTGTCAGTGCGGAAACGCAGCTTTTTGAGCGTTCGGTGTCCGTCTCCCTCCCCAGTCGGGGCTGACTCCGCTCCACCTGGCTGCCCAGGAGGATAAAGTGAACGTCGCTGAGATCTTGGTCAACCACGGAGCGACGCTGGACCCCGAGACCAAGGTAAAACCACTCGTGTCCTCCCTCGCCGCGCCTTAAAAACCTTCCTGTTAACCGGCGTCTCTTTACTCCCCAGCTGGGATACACTCCCCTGCACGTGGCCTGTCACTATGGCAACGTGAAAATGGTTAATTTCCTGCTGAAGAATCAAGCAAAGGTCAACGCGAGGACAAAGGTAGGACGCCAACGTGCGCTTTAGCGACTTCAGGACAAGGACGCCTGAATCCAACCGGTCTCTCCCCCCCCAGAACGGTTACACCCCCCTCCATCAGGCCGCCCAGCAGGGCCACACACACATCATCAACCTGCTGCTGCACCACGGAGCGCCGGCCAACGAGCTCACCAACGTGAGTCCGCTCACACACCCCCCTCCCCTGCTCCCAGAGTGGAATTCCCACAAACCGCCCGGGTTTTCCCTGTTTTCCAGAACGGGAACAGCGCTCTGTCCATCGCCAGGAGGCTCGGCTACATCTCCGTGGTCGACACCCTCAAAGTGGTCTCCGAGGAAACGCTGACCACTCAGGTATGTCTGTGGGGGGGAGGGAAGGGGGCGGGAGTGGAGTTCACACGCCAACGTGCACGTTTGTGCTCCACAGACGGTGATGGAGAAGCACAAGATGAACGTTCCGGAGACGATGAACGAGGTGCTGGACATGTCGGACGACGAAGGTCAGGCTCCATTTTACAGCTTTTGGGTCGCGGGGGGGGGGTCGCGGCTCCTCCAGGGTCGGGTTTCTGTCGCGGTTCAGAAGCCACAAACTTTATTCCACCTCCTCAGTTTGGTTATTTAACCTCCTGTGGTTGAACTCTTCGGGGATCGCCACCAGTTTCCGTGTGATTTTTCCGGTTTATTTCGCTCCGTTTTAATTCTCTAACCTTCTCCTTCACGTCTGTAAAGCCAACGTCCCCGAAACGATTACAGAGGACCATTTATCTCCCCGTCGGCACAGGGAAATATGTCTTTTGGCCTGGTTGCCATGCCAACCGTCTGCCTATGGCATTTGTGGAGTGTGTGACGGTCTTTTCACACACACTCGAGTCTTTGTCAGCGGAGGCTCGTCAGAGACGCTTCTATTGTAGCTTCACACTTGTGGCCCAAAGCAAACATGATGCCAGCCCCCCTGTGTGTGTGTGTGTGTGTGTGTGTGTGTGTGTGTGTGTGTGTGTGTGTCATGGTGGTGCTCTGAAAGAGCTGAACTCAAGTTAAAACTACTTTTGTTCATCTCCTTTTCTTTCCTTTGGAGCCCATGAAATGAAATTCTAACCATTTAGCCAGTTGGTTCCACCGCGCTGCACTAGGTGGCGCTATAGCCTCATTTAGTCTGACAACGGGCCAAAACACGGAGCGACGTTCACGCGGTCGTCTTCTGTTAGACGTCGGCTTCCTGTCGAGCCTGGACCGGCCGTGTGGAGGTGCTGTCTGTATCCGTGACGTCCGTGATCCGTCTGTAGCCGTTAGCCTCCGTTCCAATGTGCGGGAAGTGAGGCCCAAAACTGGTTTGAAGACGTGTTTTTTTTTTTTTTTTTCCTTCGTTTATACAGAGTTGGATGTTGAAAACATCTGCATCAGCTACACCTGTAAGTGTCAGAACAGGTGTTCCGAGTGGATCTAACGCCAGTAACCCGCCTGATGTGTGTTAGCGCTGTACGCTAGTCCTCACGCTCAGCTTCAGCTGTGCACATTCAATATGGCCTCGCTGTCCTTTTTGTTGCCTCATCTATAAATAGATTAGCACACACACACACAGTTGAGTAACAGCAGTGTTGAACATCTCCAATAACACTCACACACCCACCCACACACACTCACACACACACACACCGGCCAGTCTAAATCTGGCCCTTCATAGAGCAGCCACACTTGTTAACGGTCCGAAGAGATTTTCCAGATTTCCAGATCAAACCTGGGGGGAAAAAAAGCCACAGAAACACTTCTCTTCGCAGGTTGTCGCGAGTGCACGTGCGCGTGCACGTCGTCAGGCCAACAACAAACCTGCGCGCAACCCACAAATCAAAAACACCCCATTTCAGGCTGTGCACACGCACGGCCGCTCGCTATTTCTGTCCTGCTGTGCTCTAAAGGTGTCCTGGAACTCTCTCTCTCTCTCACACACACACACACACACACACACACACACACACACAGGATAATCCTGTAGCAGGGTGGGGGGGGGGAGGCGGGAGAAAGCTGATCTGTTTTGTGCGAGCGCCGGGTGTGACAGAGAGACTACACAGAAGAGGGAGAGAGAGCGGCTGGAAAGTTTAGTTCGGGGTGAAATCCGGAGGAACCGGACCTGATGAGGAGCTCCAGAGCCGGAGGTGAGTTCCTGTGCCGGCTCTGGGACGCCGTCGTCCGGGTGCTGGAATGTCACCAGACGTGGGGTCTCCAAAGTGCGAGGGGGAGAAAGTTTAGGGGGAAGGGTGAGGGAGCAGCAGGGGATGGAGGGGACAGGAGGGTGGGTCGTGGGGGTGGGGGGTCCGCCAGTGCTTTGTGGTGGCTGGAACGCCTCCCTTTTGATTCTCTGGGGTTCTCGGCCTGCACGCACTTGTTCCCTCCTCCCGCCTCTCTTTCAGCCCGGCGGTCGCCGCTTCATCAGCAGACTAGCATGCTAGCTGTCTTCCTGCTAACACTAACGTATGTTTCCAGAGCCGCTCTGACGCTTTGCTGTGAAGTTTTGTGGATCTTGTAGCTGATTTGGGGGAAAGAAACGAGCTAGTGAAACACTCTAACCGCTGGTTTCTGACTAAGCTTCACTCTTCACGTTTATTTTGTCACGTGGGACCTGAGACAAAAACCCTTTAATGACCAGGAGACTGTGGTTTGCTGCGTCCCTCGGATGGGAGCTGAACTGGAATCCGGCCCCCGGGCAGAGGCCGCATTGATCGGCCTCTCTAAAAGAGCCACTTTGTTGGGCTAAACTTGTGGCGCTTGGCTAATGAAAACACGCACACTGGCCTCTTCGATAACCCTCTTTTGTCTGTGGTTGCGTCCGTCCTCTAGGTGACGATGCAATGACCGGAGACACGGACAAGTATTTGGCCCCCCAGGACCTGCGGGAGCTGGGGGACGACTCGCTACCCCAGGAAGGCTACGTGGGCTTCAGCGTCGGCGCCCGGTCGCAGAGGTGAGACCATCGCTAATCAGTCACAGGCTTGTTGGGCAACGCAGCCGTTAGCTTGTTTAAGGGAGGAAGAAGACTTTGACTTAAACGGCTGTTTCACCAGAGAACAAGAGCGGGGCGGCGTTGGCGGCAGGAAGTAACGGGCTTTATGGGAGTTGCGGTTCTTTTTATCGCCCGCATGTGGCGACCATCCCGGCGACAGCGTCTTTAATCGCATCCAAGCGTTAGCATGACATCACGCAGCAACTTTAGCCAGCGCGGTTCAGGACAAATCTACGTCATCTACATCTTTGTTTGAATCTAGACTTTAGCACATTAGCAGTGACCTTGTCAGGCGTCACTGGGGCGGCGTCACAGGAAATGAGCAGCGCGTTCGATCCCCCGGTGCTGCGTTTCAGGCGCGGCCTCAGTGCCCTCGAGCAAGGCATCGACCCGGCAGCATGAACGACCTCCACCTCTGTCCTCTCCTCTCTTAACGCTCTCTCGTTCTCTCCTCATGTCCCTTCTTAACGTTAGTCCCAAAGTCAGGTAAGATGGAAGGCATGGCGAGCCCCCCCCCCCCCCCCCGACCCCCCCGGCAGCACAGTCATGTGACCCCCTGTGTGAAATATCAACGCTGTGGCGAGGTTGTGTTTGCTTTTTCATTTCTTGTGTGTGTGGGGGGGCAACAACGACGGAGCTTGTTTTCATTCATCAAGCTTCCAGGAGCCTGAACTGATGACCCCCCCCCCCCCCCTTCCCCCCACCCCCCCACAGGCAGCATCAGTTTGGTGCGGAGCTTCCTCGCCGCACGCTGACGTGCATTTCAGACAGGAAATGCACAATCAGGTCATCGTTGTCATTATTTACCTCATGGGGGGAGGGGGGGGGCATTAGAACAGGGCAATATCTGCTTCATTATCAGCTGTTTCCATGGGGGGTGTTGAGGTGGAGACCGGTTGGACCGCCGGGACTCTGCGAGTGTCGTCGCGGATGGGCGGAGCTTAAAAAATAGAGGGGGGGGTCAAAGCACCAGAGACTGGATGGCGGCTGGTGACCAGAACTGTGATTGTTGTTGACCTTCTGTCAGGTTCCTGGAAGCTGCATGCATTTAATGTGTGTTTTTGTTTTGTTTTTCTGTTTTTCTTTATTTTTTCCTGCCCCTCCCCCCCCCCCCCCCCCCCCCCCCCAACATCATTTGTGACTGTTGTCTTGCTGTTCCCTGACTTCAACCGCACCAAGCCTGCGTTCCTTCAGTTCTGATAGGTCCAACACGCTGAACCGGAGCTCCTTCACCCGGGACAGCATGATGATCGAGGAGATCCTGGCGCCCAGCAAAGACACGGTACGTACAGACCAACCCCCCCCCACGAACACACACACACACACACACACACACACACCAGCGTTAGCACGTTGGCATGGAAACGGCCCATCCTGTTACATTCTACTGAAAGGGGAAATGATCTTAGCAGCCACTTCTGCTATCGAAGGAGGATTACCGGGATGGCCTCTTTAAGGAGGTGGAAACTGGGTGTGTGAGGGTGTGTGAGGGTGTGTGAGGGCAGGTGAGGGTGTGTGAGGGTGGATGAAGGTGTGAGGGCGTGTGAGGGTGGATGAGGGTGTGTGAGGGTGGATGAGGGTGTGTGAGGGTGTGTGAGGGCGTGTGAGGGTGGATGAGGGTGTGTAAGGGTGTCTGAGGGTGGATGAAGGTGTGTGAGGGCAGGTGAGGTGTGGTGAGGGCGGATGAAGGTGTGTGAGGGTGTGTGAGGGCGGATGAAGGTGTGTGAGGGGCAGATGAAGGTGTGTGAGGGCGGATGAAGGTGTGTGAGAGCAGGTGAGGGTGTGTGGGGGCGGATGAAGGTGTGTGAGGGCGGATGAAGGTGTGTGAGGGTGGATGAAGGTGTGTGAGGGCAGTGAGGGTGTGTGAGGGCGGATGAAGGTGTGTGAGGGTGGATGAAGGTGTGGGCAGGTGAGGTGTGTGAGGGCGGATGAAGGTGTGTGAGGGCGGATGAAGGTGTGTGAGGGTGTCTGATGGTGGATGAAGGTGTGAGGGCGTGTGAGGGTGGATGAGGGTGTGTGAGGGTGGATGAGGGTGTTGTGAGGGCGTGTGAGGGCGTGTGAGGGTGGATGAGGGTGTGTAAGGGTGTCTGAGGGTGGATGAAGGTGTGTGAGGGCAGGTGAGGGTGTGTGAGGGCGGATGAAGGTGTGTGAGGGTGTGTGAGGGCGGATGAAGGTGTGTGAGGGGCAGATGAAGGTGTGTGAGGGCGGATGAAGGTGTGTGAGAGCAGGTGAGGGTGTGTGGGGGGCGGATGAAGGTGTGTGAGGGCGGATGAAGGTGTGTGAGGGTGGATGAAGGTGTGAGGGCAGTGAGGGTGTGTGAGGGCGGATGAAGGTGTGTGAGGGTGGATGAAGGTGTGGGCAGGTGAGGGTGTGTGAGGGCGGATGAAGGTGTGTGAGGGCGGATGAAGGTGTGTGAGGGTGTCTGAGGGTGGATGAAGGTGTGTGAGGGCAGGTGAGGGTGTGTGAGGGGCGGATGAAGTGTGTGAGGGTGTCTGAGGGTGGATGAGGTGTGTGAGGGCAGGTGAGGGTGTGTGAGGGGCGGATGAAGGTGTGTGAGGGGTGGAAGAAGGTGTGTGAGGGTGGATGAAGGTGTGTGAGGGCGGATGAAGGTGTGTGAGGGTGGATGAAGGTGTGTGAGGGTGTGTGAGGGCAGGTGAGGGCAGGTGAGGGTGTGTGAGGGTGGATGTGGCTCCTCACGTGCGCTGGAAGGCAGCATGAAATAACAGCTGTGTCTCCTCCCCCCGCTGCTGCAGATGCTCTCGAAGGAACGCTCTTTCATTGTAGAGCAGCACCACAAGGTAGATGCTCCGTCCCCCATCAGCATGCACCCCCCCACCCCCCCACCCTCCCTTAACAGAGGCGCCTCGTTTCCCGTGGCGGCGTCCTGTGCATGCGTCCCACGCTGCAGCCCCACAGCAATGATGACCTTTGTCTTTTGTAGCTTCTGG